>NC_134355.1:434551370-434716370 GCF_048569485.1 Anomaloglossus baeobatrachus | reverse complement strand
GTAGGCGGTAAAGGGGGGTGCATTGTGTGTGTGTATATGTGTGTGTGTGTGTGTAGGGGGTGATGGGTGGGTGCATTGTGTGTGTCAGAGCTGTGTATGTGTGTCAGAGCTGTGTGTGTCAGAGCTGTGTATGTGTGTCAGAGCTGTGTGTGTATGTGTCAGAGATGTGTGTATGTGTGTCAGAGGTGTGTGTGTGTGTGTGTCAGAGCTGTGTGTGTATGTGTCAGAGCTGTGTGTGTATGTGTGTCAGAGATGTGTGTATGTGTGTCAGAGATGTGTGTATGTGTGTCAGAGATGTGTGTATGTGTGTCAGAGCTGTGTGTGTATGTGTGTCAGAGATGTGTGTATGTGTGTCAGAGATGTGTGTATGTGTGTCAGAGATGTGTGTGTGTCAGAGATGTGTGTGTGTGTCAGAGATGTGTGTGTCAGAGATGTGTGTGTGTGTCAGAGCTATGTGTGTGTGTGTGTGTGTCAGAGCTGTGTGTGTGTGGGTGTGTCAGAGCTGTGTGTGTCAGAGCTGTGTGTGTGGGTCAGAGCTGTGTGTGTGGGTCAGAGCTGTGTGTGTGTGGGTCAGAGCTGTGTGTGTGTGTGTCAGAGCTGTGTGTGTGTGTGTGTCAGAGCTGTGTGTGTGTGTCAGAGCTGTGTGTGTGTGTGTGTGTGTGTGTCAGAGCTGTGTGTGTGTGTGTGTGTGTGTCAGAGCTGTGTGTGTGTGTCAGAGCTGTGTGTGTGTGTGTGTCAGAGCTGTGTGTGTGTGTGTGTGTGTCAGAGCTGTGTGTGTGTGTCAGAGCTGTGTGTGTAAGAAGCAGTCTGTGCAGCCCCCCAGAACTATATGGGTCCCCCAGAGCGCTATATCACCCATCCCAGTAATGAGTACACCACCAGAGCTGTTTGCCACTCCAGTAACGTCTATGCCCCCTGCCCCTCCTGTAATGTATATATTGTAGCCCCCAGCCCCTCCTGTGATGTATATACAGCAGTCATGTCTGTTAGTGACAGCCATCGTGAAACACAGCCACATGTCCTGAAGGAGCTGGACAGAAACAAGCGGGAGAGATGAGTGAGGCTGCTGGCGATTTCCCCATATTAATACCTGTAAAGGCTCATGCACACGTAACTGCTGAATATTCTGCAGCGATTTGACAGCACATGTGCGCGTCAAATCGCTGCAGAAACACTGCATAATGGATGCAGTTTTTCTTTACAAAAAAAACCGATTCCATGCGCTCTGGCTGCTGCCCCCGCCATAGACAGAGTGGGAGCTGCATCTATAGCGCACAGAATAATTGACATGCTCATTTTATGAACTCACAGATTTGGGTCAACATTTTAGCACCCAAATCGCTGCGTTCATAAAAGCAACGTGCGCAGGTATCATGCACAATCTACATAGATTGTGCTGGGGACGCAGGACGCATGCATTTACACTGCAGTGCTATACGCAGCGTAAATGCATGGAATTACACAACGTGCGCACGAGCCATAATGCGTCTGTGTCTGCATGTATGTCAGTGTGTATGACTGTGCATATATTTGTCTGTTTATATGTATTTTTCTGAATTTGTCTTCAAATATGTATATATACGTATGCCTGTATGTGTGTGTGCATGTCTGTGTGTGGATGGGGTCCACTGAGACTCTTTCACCCGGAGGCCACAAAAACCTGGAGCCGGCCCTCGCTGCCTTAACATTGGGATCAATAAAAAATATGTGAGTAAGGTTCTGTACGCACGTTGCGTATTTGCATGCAGTTACGCTGCGATCTGCACCGCAGTGTAACTGCATGCGTCCTGCGTCCCCAGCACAATCTATAAAGATTATGCAGGAGCCGTGCGCACGTGGCGTATTAGAGTGTAGCGATTCGGCTGCTGCCTGAAGTGCTGCGTTCTAAGAAGTGACGTGTCACTTCTTTCATGTGCTTTGGATGCAGCCCCTGCTCTGTCTATGGGAGGGGCTGCACTCAGAGCGCAGGAAATTGGCTTTTCATTACGGACTCTTTCTGTAGCGATTTGAAGCGCACGTGTGCTGTTCAAATTGCTGCAGAAATTTCTGCAGAGACAAACGCAACGTGCGCACATAGCCTAACTCTACTTTCTGTGTATAAGTGACTGCTGGGAGTTATCCTGGACTGTGTCTGTATTGTAGTACTGTAAATCTGAATGTGGCAGAACAGGATAAGATAAATGTTCACTGGATTTATATCTAAATGCTACGGTTCGCGCTCTACTGTTATAGCTAAAAATGTTAACGTTATGGGGCCCCCACCAGATTTTCTGCCCAGGGGCCCCCACCAACCTTAATCCGGCCCTGTGTACCAGAGATGTAATTTGGTTAGACATGTGCATATCAACTCAAAAACAAAAGCAAAACACCTTTCAAAGATGCTGGTGGAAGCTGGTAAGATTGTGTCATTATCCACAGTGAAACAAGTACTGTATCAACATGGGGTCAATGGCCACTCTTCCAGGAAGAAGCCATTACTCAAAAATAAAAGAAAAAGCCAGTTTAATGTTTGCAAATGCACACCAGAACAAAGACCTTAATTTTTGGATACATATCCTGTGGTCTGCCAAAACTAAAATTGAACTGTTTGGCCATAATGACCATCGTTACATTTGGAGGAAAAAAGGAGAAGCTTTGAAGCCTAAGAACACCATCCCAACTGGGAAACACGGGGGTGGCAGCATCCTCTTCTGGGGTTGGGTTTGCTGCAGGAGAGACTGGTGCACTTCACAAAATAGTTGGCATCATGAGGAAAGAAAATTATGTGGCTGAAGGCAACATCTCAAGACAAGATCATCCACAAACTTTTAGCTTGGGCAGAAATGGGTCTTCCAAATGGACAATAACCCAAAGCATACTGCCAAACTGGTTACAAAGTGGCTTAAGGATAACAAAGTCAATGTTTTGGATTGGCCATCACAAAGCCCTGATCTCATGCCTATTGAAAATTTATGGGCAAAGATGAAAGGTAGGTGTGAGCAAAGAGACCTACAAACATGGCTCAGTTACACCAGTTTGGTCAGGAGGAATGGGCTCAAATTCCTACCAATTATTGTGAGAAGCTTGTTGAAGGATATCCAAAATGTTTGACCCAAGTCATACAATTTAAAAGCAATGGTGCCAAATGCTAATGGAATGTATGTAAAATTTTGACTTTGTAGAAAGTAAAAAAAATGCCTTAAAACATTCTCTTTCTCTCTTTATTTTGGTATTTGGCAAATATAAATAATTTTGGTAATCCTACTTGATCTAAAATGAGAAAGGTTTATTCTAAATTCATGTAGGGATCCAGGCAGGGAGTATGCCCAAATAAAATAGAAAAGTTGAAAGTGGAATCCAGGGAAAGGATGAATTTTTACAAGTAATTAAAAAGTCTTCTTCTTTATTAATCCATTTAAAATATTATGACAAATATGTGAGGAACTCCATACAAATAAAGTACAATCCAGCAATGGACTACATGTGTCAGCGCTATGCGCCTTCTTCACGGTCCTTCTAAAACTGAACTCTCACACTGGCAATATATCCCCTATTCTGTAACATATTCAAATAACCCTCATGCCGGAGTCACACAGTACGATATATCGGGCGATATGTCGTCGGGGTCACGTCGTTAGTGACGCACATCCGGCATCGTCAGAGATATCGTACCATGTAACACCTCGGAACGAGCAAAAATACTCACCTTATCGTTGCTCGTTCACACGTCGTTCATTTTCAAAATGTCGGTCCTCCTTCTGTGCTTCGGTTGTTCATCGTTCCCGTGGCAGCACACGTCGCTCCGTGTGACACCTCGGGAACAACGAATACAGCTTACCTGCATCCCGCCGGCAATGCGGAAATAAGAGGCGGGCGGGATGTTACGTCCCGCTCATTTCCGCCCCTCCGCTTCTATTGGCCGGCTGCCGTGTGAAGTCGCTGTGACGCCGAACGTCCCTCCCCCTTCAGGAAAAGAAGGTTCGCCGCCCACAGCGACGTCGCCCGGGAGGTAAGTACTGTGACGGGGTTAACGACTTTGTGCGCCACGGGCAACTAATTGTCTGTGACGCACAAACGACGGGGGCGGGTATGATCACTCGTGCGATCGCACGATAGATCGTCCCGTGTGACGCTGGCATTAATTATAGGCAGTAAAAAAACATAATTAAGAACATCTGAGTAGATTGTTGGAACTCAGTTCAAAACATATTGCTGGATATATATGTATTGAACATGGTTTATACATAAATAGGTATTGCAGACATTTACAAATTCATAAACAGTTGATATAAACAAACTGCAACAAACACAAATAATTATAGATATGTACCGTATATGAAAAACGCAGCCTTCATAACAAGCAAATTCTATATACAAAAAAAACCCCAAAAAAACGAAACATGTAGTGCATTGCTGGATTGTACTTTATATGTATGGAGTTCCTCACATATCTGTCATAATATTTTAAATGGATTAATAAAGAAGATGACTTTTTAATTACTTGGTGAAAATTCACCCATATATGTATGTGTGTATATATATATATATATATATATATACTAGAAGGTGGCCCGATTCTACGCATCGGGTATTCTAGAATTTACGTATTGTGTAGTTCATGTATGATTTTTGTTATATATATATATATATATAGAGAGAGATGTTGTTGGCTGTAGTTACCAAGTGTTTGTGTAGGCGCTGTACATGTTCTGGGTGTTGTCTGGGTGTGACGGGGGGTGAGAGCGGTGTTGTATGTGTGTTGCGTGTGTTGCGTTGTTTGTGGAGCGCTGTGTGTCTGTAGCGTTGTGTGTGTGTTGCGCGGTTTGTGTGTGTGTGGTGTGTTTTGGGGGGAGGTATGTTTTGTGCAATGTGTGTGTTGTGCGGTATGTGCGTATATTTGTGTGTGCCGCGGTGTTTGTGTGTTGGGTGTTGTGTGTGTGCAGCGTTGTCTGTGTGTGTGGGTGTCTGTGTAGGGCAGTTGTTTGTGGTTCCCAGTGTGTGTGTGTGTGTGTGGTGTGTTGTGCAGTGCGCGCGCGTGTGTGTGTGTGTGTGTGTGTGTGCATCAGCCTCTCTTCTCTCAGCCTACCTCTCCCAGCCTCCCTCAGCATCAGCCTCCCTCTCCCAGCCTCCCCAGCATCAGCCTCCGCCAGCATCAGCCTCTCTCCTTCCAGCCTCCTCCAGCATCAGCCTCCCTCTCCCAGCCTTCCCCAGGATCAGCCTCTCTCCTCCCAGCCTCCGTCCTCCCAGCCTTCCCCAGCATCAGCTTTCCCCTCCCAGCCTCCCTCAGCATCAGCCTTCCCCAGCATCAGCCTCTCTCCTCCCAGCCTCAGCCTCTCTCCTTCCAGCCTCCCCCAGCATCAGCCTCTCTCCTTCCAGCTTCCCTCAGCATCAGCCTCCCCTTCCCAGCCTTCCCCAGGATCAGCCTCTCTCCTCCCAGCCTCCTTCCTCCCAGCCTCCTTCCTCCCAGCCTCCCTCAGCATCAGCCTTCTGCTCCCAGTCTCCCCCAGCATCAGCCTCCCTATGCATCAGCCTCCACCAGCATCAGCCTCTCTCCTTCCAGCCTCTCTCCTTCCAGCCTCCCCCAGCATCAGCCTCCCCTTCCCAGCCTTCCCCAGGATCAGCCTCTCTCCTCCCAGCCTCCTTCCTCCCAGCCTCCCTCTCCCAGCCTCCCTCAGCATCAGCCTTCCGCTCCCAGTCTCCCCCAGCATGAGCCTCCCCAAGCATCAGCCTCCATCAGCATCAGCCTCTCTCCTTCCAGCCTCCCCCAGCATCAGCCTCTCTCCTTCCAGCCTCCCTCAGCATCAGCCTCCCGTTCCCAGCCTTCCCCAGGATCAGCCTCTCTCCTCCCAGCCTCCTTCCTCCCAGCCTCCCTCAGCATCAGCCTTCCCCTCCCAGTCTCCCCCAGCATCAGCCTCCCCAAGCATCAGCCTCCACCAGCATTAGCCTCTCTCCTTCCAGCCTCCCCCAGCATCAGCCTCCCCAAGCATCAGCCTCCACCAGCATCAGCCTCCCTCGTCCCAGCCTCCCCCAGCATCAGCCTCTCTCCTCCCAGCCTTCCCCATGATCAGCCTCTCTGCTCCCAGCCTCCTCCAGCACGCCGTGCTCCTCTGCCGACACTCACACACCCGATCGCATCCACTCACACACACCCGATCGCATCCACTCACACACACCCGATCGCATCCACTCACACACACCCGATCGCATCCACTCACACACACCCGATCGCATCCACTCACACACACCCAATCGCATCCACTCACACACACCCGATCGCATCCACTCACACACACCCGATCGCATACACTCACACACACCCGATCGCATACACTCACACACACCCGATCGCATACACTCACACACACAGACACTGACGATATCGCACATACGCGCTTATACTCACAACATCCGGGGATATCACATGCTTCTGGCCATGTGATCCTCCGGCAGGTCCTGGAAGATCACAACAGCACAGTATCGCCGCCGAGAAGCAAGCGATATCCCAGGATGTTGTGAGTATGTGGATGCGATGTGATGTGTGTGTGTGAGTGAGTGTGATCTGATTTGTGTGTGTATGTGTGTGCTGTTATGTGTGTGCTGTTATGTGTCTGTATTTTCCGCCGCTGCAGGACCTTGATGTGTGGATGCGATGTGATGTGTGTGTGAGGTGTGTGTGAAAGTGAGTGTGAGCCGGTGTACACTGGTAACTATGATACACATCGGGTAACTAAGGGACCTTAGTTACCCGATGTGTATAATGGTTACCAGCTTTCACGGCCTCCGTGAAGATCCCAGCATCGCAAGGTTATGTGTGGCGCTGCTGGGATCCTGACGGAGCCGGTGTAGAAGCAAGAGATATCCCAGCATGTTGTGATGTGTGAGGTGTGTGTGAGAGTGAGTGTGAGAGTGAGTGTGATCTGATGTGTGTGTGTGTACTCACCTGGGAATCGGGGCTCCGTGTCAGTTGGGCCAGAGCGAGCGTGCATTGCGTGAAGGGGGCGGGGCCTGCAGAGAGCCGGGGCGAGAGGCCAATCCGTGTGGGGGGGCGGGGCCATGGCGAGCCCAGCGGCCAATCAGCTTTGTGTCACCGTAAGGACACAATTTTGGAGCATGACAGACAGACAGACAGACAGACAGAATGAGGCAATTATATATATAGATATATATATATATACAGTGCCTACAAGTAGTATTCAACCCCCTGCAGATTTAGCAGGTTTACACATTCGGAATTAAGTTGGCATTGTGACATTTGGACTGTAGATCAGCCTGGAAGTGTGAAATGCACTGCAGCAAAAAATAATGTTATTTCTTTTTTTTTTTTTTTTTTTAAATTGTGAAAAGTTTATTCAGAGGGTCATTTATTATTCAACCCCTCAAACCACCAGAATTCTGTTTGGTTCCCCTAAAGTATTAAGAAGTATTTCAGGCACAAAGAACAATGAGCTTCACATGTTTGGATTAATTATCTCTTTTTCCAGCCCTTTCTGACTAATTAAGACCCTCCCCAAACTTGTGAACAGCACTCATACTTGGTCAACGTGGGAAAGACAAAGGAGCATTCCAAGGCCATTAGAGACAAGATCGTGGAGGGTCACAAGGCTGGCAAGGGGTACAAAACCCTTTCCAAGGAGTTGTGCCTACCTGTCTCCACTGTTGGGAGCATCATCCGGAAGTGGAAGGCTTATGGAACTACTGTTAGCCTTCCACGGCCTGGACAGCCTTTGAAAGTTTCCACCCGTGCCGAGGCCAGGCTTGTCCGAAGAGTCAAGGCTAACCCAAGGACAACAAGGAAGGAGCTCCGGGAAGATCTCATGGCAGTGGGGACATTGGTTTCAGTCAATACCATAAGTAACGTACTCCACCGCAATGGTCTCCGTTCCAGACGAGCCCGTAAGGTACCTTTACTTTCAAAGCGTCATGTCAAGGCTCGTCTACAGTTTGCTCATGATCACTTGGAGGACTCTGAGACAGACTGGTTCAAGGTTCTCTGGTCTGATGAGACCAAGATCGAGATCTTTGGTGCCAACCACACACGTGACGTTTGGAGACTGGATGGCACTGCATACAACCCCAAGAATACCATCCCTACAGTCAAGCATGGTGGCGGCAGCATCATGCTGTGGGGCTGTTTCTCAGCCAAGGGGCCTGGCCATCTGGTCCGCATCCATTGGAAGATGGATAGCATGGCCTACCTGGAGATTTTGGCCAAGAACCTCCGCTCCTCCATCAAGGATCTTAAGATGGGTCGTCATTTCATCTTCCAACAAGACAACGACCCAAAGCACACAGCCAAGAAAACCAAGGCCTGGTTCAAGAGGGAAAAAATCAAGGTGTTGCACTGGCCTAGTCAGTCTCCTGACCTTAACCCAATTGAAAACTTGTGGAAGGAGCTCAAGATTAAAGTCCACATGAGACACCCAAACAACCTAGATAACTTGGAGAAGATCTGCATGGAGGAGTGGGCCAAGATAACTCCAGAGACCTGTGCCGGCCTGATCAGGTCTTATAAAAGACGATTATTAGCTGTAATTGCAAACAAGGGTTATTCCACAAAATATTAAACCTAGGGGTTGAATAATAATTGACCCACGCTTTTATGTTGAAAATTTATTAAAATTTAACTGAGCAACATAACTTGTTGGTTTGTAAGATTTATGCATCTGTTAATAAACCCTGCTCTTGTTTGAAGTTTGCAGGCTCTAACTTATTTGCATCTTATCAAACCTGCTAAATCTGCAGGAGGTTGAATACTACTTGTAGGCACTGTATGTATATATATATATATATATATATATATATATATATATATATATATATATATATATATGTATATATGTATATATATAGATATATATATATATATATATATATATATATCTACTGGTATGGTCACTGCCAGCCCCACATTAACAAAAGAAACTACTGACTGCCATCAAAAATCTTTTATATAGGCCAATTAGACACCCTTTACAGGTAGCATATGACTTTTAGGATGCGGTTTATACAGCAGGAGGAACTTCAACTATGCATGACATAAAAATCCAAATATTCATAACTTTGCTATGGTTCCAATCTGTCTACTGTCATTTTTTGAAGCTCAGATGAGTTATCTATTGAGTTGACAGAAGTGTCGCTTGTCAAGCTCTGTATATACAAAACCCAGGCTTTTAGTCTGCCTTTCAGCAGATGTACCAACTCAATTACCTGTCCACACCAGGGAGTCCTACTTCAGTGAGGGCTTTACAGGGGTCAGATGTAATGTTCGAATTCAAGCTTTTGATTAATTTCCAAATTAAAATGAAGCCATGTTTTAATAAACTGATGCTCTTATACCATTACATTATGACATTGAACAATATATTTAAAGGGAATCTATCAATGGGTTATCTTACTGTTACACACGTGTCGGCTCCAGAATTAGGCACTACTCCCTTACTATATGGCCTCTGCCTATTGCTCTTTTACAACTTTCAAGGTAAGCTCCAGTGACATCATCACCCAAGGACTTTTATGCAACTTGGACACTAATGTGTGACTAAGAATTTTGGAAGCATTGTGTCCAATTATCTTCTGCCTTGAATTTGTGCCTCAGTTCACTCCGCTTGTATCATTTCATCGAACTCCTGTTTGAGTCTACAATCTGCATTTTCGTCATGAGTCAGACCTGCAAATGATCTGCTGTAAGTGTGACATACTATGGTTTTCTTCTCACACATTCCAATTTTCCTGAATCAAACTGTGTCTTCTCTATAAACAAGTTTGCCTGTTAATCTTAGCTACCAGTGGTTATCCATTTATTTGCTGATTAATAATTCATCTTCTGTGACTATACTGGTTTTCTGAATAAGCTCATACTACAAACACTGTTTTTGCAAGTCCAAAACTAACTTTGCATCTTCAGTTCCTGTAAGTGTCACTCCTAGTTCTGTGTGTTCTGGTGTTACCTCCTTCACTTGTCTGCTTGGTGTCTTGGCTTTTCCAAGTATCATACAGCATGACCTGCTCACTCTGCTATCACCTTTGTCCATATAGTTCATTCTGACCTGCAGCTTATAATTTACCTATTCATGCAAGCTTTAGTCTTAACTGTATACTCAGACCATATATTCCAAAGTTGCAGCAGCATCAACACCATAGTTCTTTGGATACAGAGGAGTTACCTGGACTGGTTATGCAACTTGCTGTGAGCCCCTGATAGGCTGTCCAAGCTCTATGGGAGCTCTCATCCCACAAGGACACAAAGCCTCAAACTCCTGTGATTACCCCTCTTGTTCCTAAATACTTGCAACAGCCTATATCTTAACTGTGACATTCTGCTTGGGAACATCTCCACAGTTACCTATTCATACCCATTTTGATTGCAATCTTAAATCTGGCTGAGACTTTGTGAACCAATGTCCACAACTATTTTGCTCTGACCGGTGAAAATGGGCATACATTTTTTCATTGTTATTGGGCGGTGCTTTGGCTTGGGCTGCACCATTATGAGAATATGAGGATTCTATAAGGGATTTTCTACCAACATTCCATAGAGTGTTTGATGAACCAGTTCATCTCTATTCAGCTGTGGATTCCATACAATGGTTTAGATATGGCACTAACTCTGAGAAACATTATGCCATCCAGTACCATACCCTGTATGCTGAATTGACCTGGAACAATTTTGCTTTCCTGGCTTCTTCTATGCTAGCAGATCTAGTTTGATCAAAGATGAACTTACAGTTAAGGAGTTGCCATTTTTCCTCGATAATTTAATTTGTCTTACCACCTGAATGGATTTATGTTTCAAAGAGCAGTCAAGGGGGCGTGGCCAGCTGCACAGTGATGAAGTGAAAATCCTCTGCTCTGTGTTTCACTCAACAAAGCTACAAAATACAGCAACTTGGATGGACCGATGGACCTTAGCCTTTATTGAACGACAGAGAGCACAAGAGGACTCCCTCTGGATCATTTTGGTACCAAAATTATCTAAATCGGGCTCTCCTAGCCTGAGATATCACAGATTATAGCAGGCACTATCACAGCACAGAAGGACCGAGGAACAGTGGACACAACAAGCACTGGTGAGTGCATATAAACCTGGGCCAGGGG
Source organism: Anomaloglossus baeobatrachus (assembly GCF_048569485.1). Lineage (NCBI taxonomy): Eukaryota > Metazoa > Chordata > Amphibia > Anura > Aromobatidae > Anomaloglossus > Anomaloglossus baeobatrachus. The sequence continues at coordinate 434,705,297 of NC_134355.1, read as the reverse complement.
GCAGTTTATCACACTAGGCCTAATTGAGGGGATATAACTGTTAACACAGTGGGAGACATAACTGTGCTGAGCAGGAGCCTTTTCCCCACAGCTCCACCCCTCCCCCTCCACTTCTCTCAGACTGCAAGGGAGTGGGACAGTCTCTGCAGCATTGCATATGCTAATTAACCCCTGTGGTGAAGTTGCTTGAGGGTACTTCACACACAGCGAGATCGCTGCTGAGCCACGTTTTTTGTGACGCAGCAGTGACCTCATTAGCGATCTCGCTGTGTGTGACACTGAGCAGCGATCTGGCCCCTGCTGTGAGATCGCTGCTCGTTACACACAGTCCTGGTTCGTTTTTCTATTGTTGCTCTCCCGCTGATAAGCACACATCGCTGTGTGTGACAGCGAGAGAGCAATAATCCTGAATGTGCAGGGAGCAGGAGCCGGCGTCTGACAGCCTGCGGTAAGCTGTAACCAAGGTAAACATCGGGTAACCAAGGTAGTTACCCGATATTTACCTTAGTTACCAGCCTCCGCCGCTCTCAGCTGCCAGTGCCGGCTCCTGCTCCCTGCACATGTGGCTGCAGTACACATCGGGTAATTAACCCTATGTGTACTGTAGCAGGGAGTGCAGGGAGCCAGTGCTAAGCGGTGTGCGCTGCTCCCTGCTCTCTGCACATGTAGCTGCAGTACACATCGTGTAATTAACCCGATGTGTACTGTAGCTAGGAGAGCAGGGAGCCAGCGCTCAGTGTGCGCGGCTCCCTGCTCTCTGCACATGTTGCAGCACAGCGACGCATGTCGTTATGATCGCTGCTTGGGCTGCTGTGTTTGACAGCTAAGCAGCGATCATAACAGCGACTTACAAGGTCGCTGCTACGTCACAGAAAATGGTGACATAACAGCGACGTCGTTGTCGCTGTCGCTTAGCGTGAACCCAGCTTTATTCTTGCTGGAGCTGAACTTTATCATTGAAAGGGATTAACAAATAAATCCACTAAGTGGTGAAGGCAGGGCTGCCCTGACTTTATATCATCCTGTAAATAGGAGATTCTCCTATATAATAAACTATACAACTGTTTTTAAAACTTATTCTACTGCAAAGCAACCCTGTGCAGCATTCAGCCTGCAACTCACTGTATAATACCTTACTGTGACAAAGGTCTTGCTGACAACTATTTGTGAGATCAGCAAACCACCATAAACAAAGATTAATAACAGATTTAGGTTAAAAACAACTACCCAAGGAGAGCTGCAAGACCCCTAAACAGCTTGTCTATAGCCTATTCAACAACAAAGCCCTGACAAGTGCATATTCCTTATAAGGTTAACAAATAACAGACATTTCTGCATATTCCCATAAGGTTGTAGTTAATCAGAGGTCTCAGCTACTGAACCATCAAGACTAAAATTAACATTGCTAACAATAGTCAAATACTATAACTGTAATTACACCAGCACAAAATGTCAAAACCAACTCCAACTACAAATACCAAAATGGAAAGAAGTGCACAACAAACCAGACAGAACACTGCAAAATCCCCACTGAACCCATCTGCACAATCAAGCAGCAAATCTGCACCACAAAAGGAGAAAAATATGGTGTCACTAGTCACTCAACTCCATGACACTGCAAGAAGCATTAGCTCTCCCAATGTGTCAACATATCAAGGCTGTCTCAGTTTCTGGCTATGCAGACAGTGATTTTCCTGCTCTAAAAAGAGATTTAGAAGATAGCACAATGGACATCACATACCAAACTCAAAAAAGAAAGGAACCCGATTCGGACAGATCAAGGATAGCTAACCCCCATTCGGATGGTGAATATAAATCAGATTCAGAGTCATCCCCAACACAGAGCCCAGCAAAAAACAAGAGCAGAATGGAACATTCAGACGACAATAACGGCAATACAATAAATCATGTCATCAACTTTGAAGATATCGCTTTGTCTGATAAAAACGCCTCTGAAAATTTTGTGAAAAGCGCAATGGCAACAATGTTTGAAAAATTTAATATTCTGTTTCAGAATCAAAACAAGCTTTTGCAAGCCAGTATTGACTCTAACAACAACAGGTTCTCAGAGCATGAAGATAGAATAAAAAAACTAGAGGATAACAGCCACTCAGCAGACTTGGAGCAAGCAACAATCAAGAACGAAATCCGCCAATTAAGAGCCAAGGTTGCGGATATGGAAGATCGAAATCGTAGAAACAATGTCAAGATAAGAGGCATCCCAGAATCTGTCCCCCCGAAAGGACTTTCCGAATTCTTGAAAAACATCATACGTGCTGTATTACCTTCTGTTACAGAATCAGAACTTATTATCGACAGAATACACAGACTCCCGAGACCCAGACATATTTCCGATGAAACTCCAAGGGATACCATAGCAAGAATCCATTTTTTCCATATAAAGGAGGAGTTTATGCAAAAATTAAGAAAAATAAAAAATCTCCCTAAGCCCTTTGAGCTAATAAAAGTATTCACTGACCTCTCCAAAGAGACCATGGCAATGCGCAAATCTTTCAATTTAACCACTAGTTTCTGCAGGGATAATGGAATCCAGTACAGATGGGGCTTTCCCACTAAATTATTGATCTCATTCAGAGGGAAAATAGTACCCATTACAACTCCTGAAGATGGCCACCGCTTTGTCAGCTCCCTTGAGGAACGAAAAGCCCATCACTCAGATCCACGACGTGGACCAACATAGACTTGGCCCTGAAAAAATCCTTTGATTTATTTTGATGGGCCTGTTATTTCCTTCTCAAGAGATTGTGTGCTTTAACCCTTTCACGACCGGCCGATTTTTCGCTTTCCGTTTTTTTTTTTCGCCATTCTTTTTCTGAGAGACGTAACTTTTTTATTTTTCAGTCAATATGGTCATGTGAGGGCTCATTTTTTGCGGAACGAGCTGTACTTTTAAATGAAACCATCAGTTTTACCATATTGTGTACTAGAAAATGGCAAAAAAATTCCAAATGCTGAAAAATTGCAAAAAAAGTGCGATAGCACTATGGTTTTTGAGATATTTTATTCACTGTGTTCACTATATGGTAAAACTGATGTGTGGGTGTGATGCCTCAGGTCAGTGCGAGTTCGTAGACACCAAACATGTATAGGTTTACTTTTATATAAGGGGTTAAAAAAAAATCGGAAGTTTGTCCGAAAAAAGTGGCGCACGTTTTACGCCATATTCCGTGACCCGTAGCGTTCTCATTTTTCGGGATCTTAGGCTCAATGACGGCTTATTTTTTGCGTCTCGAGCTGACGTTTTTAACGGTACCATTTTTGCGCAGATGCTACGTTTTGATCGCCTCTTATTGCATTTTGCGCAAAAGTTGTGGCGACAAAAAAACGTCGTTTTGGCGTTTGGAATTTTTTTGCCGCTACGCCGTTTACTGATCAGATTAATTGATTTTATATTTTGATAGATCGGGCGTTTCTGAACGCGGCGATACCAAATGTGTGTATATTTTTTATTTTTTTAACCCTTTAATTTTCAATGGGGCGAATGGGGGGTGATTTGAACTTTTAGGTTTTTTTGTTTTTTTTTAATTTTTTAAAACTTATTTTTTTACTTTTTTTTTTTATTTTACTAGTCCCCCTAGGGGGCTATTGCGATCAGCATTCCGATCGCTCTGCAGTATCTGCTGATCACAGCTGGAAGGCTGTAAACAGCAGATACGCTGTCTTTCTCTTTTGCTGTGCCCCGGGCACAGCGAAAGTGAAACCAATTCATGTGTAGTACAGGAGTCATCACATGACCCTGTGCTACCATGACAACTATCGGGAGTCACGTGATCGCGTCACGTGACTTCCGGTTTTGGCGGTAAGTAAAACTTTACCGCGATCGCGCTTATAATGGCGCTGTCATGTATTGACAGCGCCATATAAGGGGTTAATCGGCACGAGCAGATAACGATTCTGCTCGTGCCTAGCAGGCACACATCTCAGCTGTGAAAATCAGCTGAGATGTGTGCCGATCGCGGCATGCTGCCGCCGGAGGACCGCGGGCAGTAAGATTATGTCATTTAGGACGTAATTTTACGGCCCGCGGTCGTTAAGGGGTTAAAAAGATAATACAAGAATATCTATTCATGTTATGGTTATAATGCAAACGTTATACATGTCTTTCCCAATTTTCACATGATGAGTGACTCACGGTAACATAATTTGTTGTTTCATTTTATATATAACCTTTTATTTTTCACAAAACTACAATTAGTACTTGGAGATAAAGTACTATATTAAAGTCTTTACAGCAATAGACTAGTGCCTCAAGAGGGAAGTGTCTGACAAAAAGGCATTCCCCGGAGATTTATTTTGTTGGAACAATATTTTTTTTTCTTGTTTTTCTGTTATTTGAGTATCTTATAGGTAAAGACACTGAATGACAAGATACAGAATTAAGAACCCTTACATTTTGAATAAAGTATCTGAAGTAAGATACTTTAGAAAATTACTGTTTGTTTACAGATATTTACAAATTAACTATAGCAGTTTTTGATAAGCGTTCGCATTGTACTAGTATTGATATATAATACAGAAATTTATCTTTTATATATTAGGTCAGCTAAAAACCTTGGTAACCCATTTCAACACTTAATGGATAACATGTAAATATAATTAAACCCCAAAACAACTGTAACCCTAAATGTACAAACATTCTATCACTAAATGTTAAAGGTATGAACAGCCCTAATAGAAGATTCATGATTTGGAAGGAAATCAAAAATTGTAAAGCAAATATAATCTGTCTTCAAGAAACAAGATTGGCCAGAAACAATCACCCTAAATTTGAAAATAAGAATTATACTAATATTTTCAAAGCCCTTAACGAAAAAAAGAAAGCAGGAGTTATAACGATAATCAGTAACTCAACTAGATTCTCCTTGATATCTGAAATACAAGACCCTGAAGGACGGTACCTTATCCTTATTGGTAAAATTAATGACCACCTATGTACTATCGTAAATGTATATGCCCCAAGCAGTGGCCAGATTACTTTCCTTAATAATCTAATGGAAAAAATTCAGAAGCACAAACAAGGAGATCTCTTTTTAATAGGCGATTTTAACTTGATTCCTGATATTAACCCCTTAACGACCCTTGGCGTATTGGGTACGTCATGGTGACATGGTGCTAAATGACCCATGACGTACCCAGTACGTCATGGCGAAATCGCAGTCCCTGAGCCCCGGGGAGTGCAATTTGTTTAATTAAACAGTAGATTCGGGAAGGAGGGAACCTCTGCCTGACCTCAGGAGGGGTGGTGCCTCCTCCCCAAACCTACAGAGGCTGTGATTGGCTGACGAACGCCGCTCAGCCAATTACAGTCACTGTAATGTTCCAGCCATTGAAAATGGCTGGAACATTGATATCCAGCCCTGATCAGTGCTGCTGTAGCACTGGCCATTGGCTGGAGCTGGGTGATCGGTGCTTCACCCGCCCCCAGCTCTGATTGGAGAGACCGGTCTTGTGACCGATCTCTCCAATCACCGTGGATCTGGTGCCGGTGACCTGTGTCTGTCCCTGAAAGCCGAGGAGGGCGGTCTCTGCGGGTGCCCATCGGTAAGTTGCTACCCCCGCCGCCCGCCCCTGTCCTCAATCGCCCTGCCAGCCCTGCCGCTGTCTCCTATCACCCCACCCGCCACCGCCAGCCCTGCCGCTGTCTCCGATCGCCCCGCCAGCCCCGCCGCTGTCTCCGATCGCCCCACCCGCCACCGCCAGCCCCGCCGCTGTCTCCGATCGCCCCGCCCGCCAGCGCCAGCCCCGCCGCTGTCTCCGATCGCCCCGCCCGCCAGCCCCGCCGCTGTCTCCGATCGCCCCGCCCGCCACCGCCAGCCCCGCCGCGGCTCCGATCGCCACCGCCAGCCCCGCAGCTGTCTCCAATCGCCCCGCCACTGCTCCCGATCCACCGCTGTCCCCGATCGCCCCGCCCGCCATTGTCCCCGCCGCCACGTTCGCCACTGTCCCCGCCGCCACGCTCGCCACTGTCCCCGCCGCCGTCGCACCCACCTTTTTCAGCCGCTGCTGCCCCGAATCGGCCCCCACTGTTCCCGATAAGCCGCCGCCTCCTTCATCGGCTGCCCCTTCTCCATCGCCACTACACCTCCTCCCCCTCCATGTGCTGCAAGCCACCCTCCCCCCACATGTGCTGCAAGCCACCCTCCCCCCACATGTGCTGCAAGCCACCCTCCCCCTCCATGTTCTGGGGGCCCCCCTCCCCCCGGTGCCCCCTTCCTCCATGTGCCATTTCTCTCCCATCAGACTCTGCCCCCCTCCCCGATCTGCTGCCTGCTCTCTCCCATCCTCTTCATCTACTGCCCCCCTCACACTCCTCAATCTGTTGCCTCCTTCATCTGCTGCCTCTTCTGTCTGCTGTGATCCTGCTGCCTAGATCCATCCTGTAAGGTAGGTATCCCCATCTCACCTCCTTCCCTCATCCTCCGCCGCTCCTCCATCCGCTGCGCCATTTCCCATCATCCATCCGCTGCGCCCTTTCCCATCCTCTGCCGCTCCTACATCCGCTGCGCCCTTTCCCATCTTCCATCCGCTGTGCCCTTTCTCATCTGCTGCCCCGCCCTCTCGCATCGCATTATCCAGCACAGTTGCTCTCTCTTCCAGACTGGAGTGGATGATGCGATGCGAGACTCGTGCATTGCTCTCACGTTTGGCACTGGTCTGACGCAGCAGTGACCTCATTAGCGATCTCGCTGTGTGTGACACTGAGCAGCGATCTGGCCCCTGCTGTGAGATCGCTGCTCGTTACACACAGTCCTGGTTCGTTTTTCTATTGTTGCTCTCCCGCTGATAAGCACACATCGCTGTGTGTGACAGCGAGAGAGCAATAATCCTGAATGTGCAGGGAGCAGGAGCCGGCGTCTGACAGCCTGCGGTAAGCTGTAACCAAGGTAAACATCGGGTAACCAAGGTGGTTACCCGATATTTACCTTCGTTACCAGCCTCCGCCGCTCTCAGCTGCCAGTGCCGGCTCCTGCTCCCTGCACATGTGGCTGCAGTACACATCGGGTAATTAACCCTATGTGTACTGTAGCTAGGAGTGCAGGGAGCCAGTGCTAAGCGGTGTGCGCTGCTCCCTGCTCTCTGCACATGTAGCTGCAGTAAACATCGGGTAATTAACCCGATGTGTACTGTAGCTAGGAGAGCAGGGAGCCAGCGCTCAGTGTGCGCGGCTCCCTGCTCTCTGCACATGTTGCAGCACAGCGACGCATGTCGTTATGATCGCTGCTTCGGCTGCTGTGTTTGACAGCTAAGCAGCGATCATAACAGCGACTTACAAGGTCGCTGTTACGTCACAGAAAATGGTGACATAACAGCGACGTCGTTGTCGCTGTCGCTTAGCGTGAACCCAGCTTTATTCTTGCTGGAGCTGAACTTTATCATTGAAAGGGATTAACAAATAAATCCACTAAGTGGTGAAGGCAGGGCTGCCCTGACTTTATATCATCCTGTAAATAGGAGATTCTCCTATATAATAAACTATACAACTGTTTTTAAAACTTATTCTACTGCAAAGCAACCCTGTGCAGCATTCAGCCTGCAACTCACTGTATAATACCTTACTGTGACAAAGGTCTTGCTGCCAACTATTTGTGAGATCAGCAAACCACCATAAACAAAGATTAATAACAGATTTAAGTTAAAAACAACTACCCAAGGAGAGCTGCAAGACCCCTAAACAGCTTGTCTATAGCCTATTCAACAGCAAAGCCCTGACAAGTGCATATTCCTTATAAGATTAACAAATAACAGACATTTCTGCATATTCCCATAAGGTTGTAGTTAATCAGAGGTCTCAGCTACTGAACCATCAAGACTAAAATTAACATTGCTAACAATAGTCAAATACTATAACTGTAATTACACCAGCACAAAATGTCAAAACCAACTCCAACTACAAATACCAAAATGGAAAGAAGTACACAACAAATCAGACAGAACACTACTAAATCCCCACTGAAACCATCTTCACAATCAAGCAGCAAATCTGCACCACAAAAGGAGATAAAACTGGTATCACTAGTCACTCAAATCCATGACACTGCAAGAAGCATTAGCTCTCCCAATGTGTCAACATATCAAGACAGACTCAGTTTCTGGCTATGCAGACAGTGATTTTCCTGCTCTAAAAAGAGATTTAGAAGATAGCACAATGGACATCACATACCAAACTCAAAAAAGAAAGGAACCCGATTCGGACAGATCAAGGATAGCTAACCCCCATTCGGATGGTGAATATAAATCAGATTCAGAGTCATCCCCAACACAGAGTCCAGCAAAAAACAAGAGCAGAATGGAACGTTCAGACGACAGTAACGGCAATACAATAAATCATGTCATCAACTTTGAAGATATCGCTTTGTCTGATAAAAACGCCTCTGAAAATTTTGTGAAAAGCGCAATGGCAACAATGTTTGAAAAATTTAATATTCTGTTTCAGAATCAAAACAAGCTTTTGCAAGCCAGCATTGACTCTAACAACAACAGGTTCTTAGAGCATAAAGATAGAATAAAAAAACTAGAGGATAACAGCCACTCAGCAGACTTGGATATGGAAGATCGAAATCGTAGAAACAATGTCAAGATAAGAGGCATCCCAGAATCTGTCCCCCCGAAAGCACTTTCCGAATTCTTGAAAAACATCATACGTGCTGTATTACCTTCTGTTACAGAATCAGAACTTATTATCGACAGAATACACAGACTCCCGAGACCCAGACATATTTCCGAGGAAACTCCAAGGGATACCATAGCAAGAATCCATTTTTTCCATATAAAGGAGGAGTTTATGCAAAAATTAAGAAAAATAAAAAATCTCCCTAAGCCCTTTGAGCTAATAAAAGTATTCACTGACCTCTCCAAAGAGACCCTGGCAATGCGCAAATCTTTCAATTTAACCACTAGTTTCTGCAGGGATAATGGAATCCAGTACAGATGGGGCTTTCCCACTAAATTATTGATCTCATTCAGAGGGAAAATAGTACCCATTACAACTCCTGAAGATGGCCACCACTTTGTCAGCTCCCTTGAGGAACAAAAAGCCCCTCACCCAGATCCACGACGTGGACCAACATAGACTTGGCCCTGAAAAAATACTTTGATTTATTTTGATGGGCCTCTTATTTTCTTCTCAAGAGATTGTGTGCTTTAAAAAGATAATACAAGAATATCTATTTATGTTATGGTTATAATGCAAACGTTATACATGTCTTTCCCAATTTTCACATGATGAGTGACTCACGGTAACATAATTTGTTGTTTCATTTTATATATAACCTTTTATTTTTCACAAAACTACAATTAGTACTTGGAGGTAAAGTACTATATTAAAGTCTTTACAGCAATAGACTAGTGCCTCAAGAGGGAAGTGTCTGACAAAAGGCATTCCCCGGAGATTTATTTTGTTGGAACAATATTTTTTTTTCTTGTTTTTCTGTTATTTGAGTATCTTATAGGTAAAGACACTGAACGACAAGATACAGAATTAAGAACCCTTACATTTTGAATAAAGTATCTGAAGTAAGATACTTTAGAAAATTACTGTTTGTTTACAGATATTTACAAATTAACTATAGCAGTTTTTGATAAGCATTCGCATTGTACTAGTATTGATATATAATACAGAAATTTATCTTTTATATATTAGGTCAGCTAAAAACCTTGGTAACCCATTTCAACACTTAATGGATAACATGTAAATATAATTAAACCCCAAAACAACTGTAACCCAAAATGGACATAAACATTCTATCACTAAATGTTAAAGGTATGAACAGCCCTAATAGAAGATTCATGATTTGGAAGGAAATCAAAAATTGTAAAGCAAATATAATCTGTCTTCAAGAAACAAGATTGGCCAGAAACAATCACCCTAAATTTGAAAATAAGAATTATACTACTATTTTCAAAGCCCTTAACGAAAAAAAGAAAGCAGGAGTTATTACGATAATCAGTAACTCAACTAGATTCTCCTTGATATCTGAAATACAAGACCCTGAAGGACAGTACCTTATCCTTATTGGTAAAATTAATGACCACCTATGTACTATCGTAAATGTATATGCCCCAAACAGTGGCCAGATTACTTTCCTTAATAATCTAATGGAAAAAATTCAGAAGCACAAACAAGGAGATCTCTTTTTAATAGGCAATTTTAACTTGATTCCTGATATTAACCCCTTAATGACCCTTGACGTATTGGGTACGTCATGGTGACATGGTGCTAAATGACCCATGACGTACCCAGTACGTCATGGCGAAATCGCGGTCCCGGAGCCCCGGGGAGTGCAATTTGTTTAATTAAACAGTAGATTCGGGAAGGAGGGAACCTCTGCCTGACCTCAGGAGGGGTGGTGCGTCCTCCCCGAACCTACAGAGGCTGTGATTGGCTGACGAACGCCGCTCAGCCAATTACAGTCACTGTAATGTTCCAGCCATTGAAAATGGCTGGAACATTGATATCCAGCCCTGATCAGTGCTGCTGTAGCACTGGCCATTGGCTGAAGCTGGGTGATCGGTATTCACCCGCCCCCAGCTCTGATTGGAGAGACCAGTCTTGTGACCGATCTCTCCAATCACCGTGGATCTGGTGCCGGTGACCTGTGTCCGTCCCTGAAAGCCGAGGAGGGCGGTCTCTGCGGGTGCCCATCGGTAAGTTGCTACCCTCGCCGCCCGCCCCTGTCCCCGATCGCCCTGCCAGCCCCGCCGCTGTCTCCTATCGCCCCGCCCGCCACCGCCAGCCCTGCCGCTGTCTCCGATCGTCCCGCCAGCCCCGCCGCTGTCTCCGATCGCCTCGCCCACCACCGCCAGCCCCGCCGCTGTCTCCGATCGCCCCGCCCGCCAGCCCCGCCGCTGTCTCCGATCGCCCCGCCCGCCAGCCCCAGCCCCGCCGCTGTCTCCAATCGCCCCGCCCGCCACCGCCAGCCCCGCCGCGGCTCCGATCGCCACCGCCAGCCCCGCAGCTGTCTCCGATCGCCCTGCCACTGCTCCCGATCCACCGCTGTCCCCGATCGCCCTGCCCGCCACTGTCCCCGCCGCCACGTTTGCCACTGTCCCCACCGCCATGCTCGCCACTGTCCCCGCCGCCGTCGCACCCACCTTTTTCAGCCGCTGCTGCCCCCGAATCGGCCCCCACTGTTCCCGATCAGCCGCCTCCTTCATCGGCTGCCCCTTCTCCATCGCCACTACACTTCCTCCCCCTCCATGTGCTGCAAGCAACCCTCCCCCCACATGTGCTGCAAGCCACCCTCCCCCCTCTATGTCCTGGGGGCCCCCCTCCCCCCGGTGCCCCCTTCCTCCATGTGCCATCTCTCTCCCATCAGACTCTGCCCCCCTCCCCGATCTGCTGCCTGCTCTCTCCCATCCTCTTCATCTACTGCCCCCTCTCACACTCCTCAATCTGTTGCCTCCTTCATCTGCTGCCTCTTCTGTGTGCTGTGATCCTGCTGCCTAGATCCATCCTGTAAGGTAGGTATCCCCATCTCACCTCCCTCCCTCATCCTCCGCCGCTCCTCCATCCGCTGCGCCATTTCCCATCATCCATCCGCTGCGCCCTTTCCCATCCTCTGCCGCTCCTCCATCCGCTGCGCCCTTTCCCATCTTCCATCCGCTGTGCCCTTTCTCATCTGCTGCCCCGCCCTCTCGCATCGCATTATCCAGCACAGTTGCTCTCGCTTCCAGACTGGAGTGGATGATGCGATGCGAGACTCGTGCATTGCTCTCACGTTTGGCACTGGTCTTAGTGGCAGGCGCTCATATTTTTTTTTTTTATTCATTTTTTTTTTTACTGATGTCTGTATTTTTTATTTTGCCAAACTAATTTTTTTGTATGGGGGGGTCTAGTTTCCAAAATGGGATCACATGTGGGGGAGCTCCATTGTTTAGGCACCTCAGGGGGTCTCCAAATGCAACATGGCGTCTGCTAATAATTCCAATCAATTTTACTGTGAAATGGCGCTCCTTCTCTTCTGAGCCCCGCCGTACGCCCAAACAATTGATTTCCACCACATATGAGGTACCTATGTACTCAGGAGAAATTGCACAATACATTTTATGGTGCATTTTTTCCTGATACCCTTGTGAAAAAAAAGCTACCTGTTTGAAAAAACAATTTTGTGGTAAAAAAAAGAATAAAATATTTTCACGGCTGAACATTACAAACGTTTGTGAAGCCTCCAGGGGTTCAAAGTGCTCACTAAACAGCTAGATAAATTCCATGAGGGGTCTAGTTTCCAAAATGGGTCAATTGTGGGGGAGCTCCATTGTTTAGGCACTTCAGGCACTTTAGCTCCTTGCCTTCCGAGCCCCGCCGTACGCCCAAACAATTGATTTCCACCACATATGAGGTATCTGCGTACTCAGGAGAAAATGCACAATACATTTTATGGTGCATTTTTTCCTGATACCCTTGTGATAAAAAAGCTACCTGGTTGAAGCAACAGTTTTGTGGTAAAAAAAAAATTTTTTCTTTTCACGGGTCAACGTTATAAACTTCTGTGAAGCCCCCAGGGGTTCAAAGTGCACATCAAACATCTAGAAAAATTATTTGAGGGCTCTAGTTTCCAAAATGGGGTCAATTGTGGGGAAGCTCCATTGTTTAGGCACCTCAGGGGGGTCTCCAAACGCAACATGGCATCCGCTAATAATTCCAACCAATTTTGCTGTGAAATGGCGCTCCTTGCCTTCTGAGTCCTGCTGTGTGCCCAAACATTTGATTTCCACCACATATGGGGTATCTGCGTACTCAGGAGAAAATGCACAATACATTTTATGGTGCATTTTTTCCTGATACCCTTGTGATAAAAAAAGCTACCTGGTTGAAGCAACAGTTTTGTGGTAAAAAAAATGTTTTTCTTTTCACGGCTCAACATTATAAACTTCTGTGAAGCCCCCAGGGGTTCAAAGTGGACATCAAACATCTAGAAAAATTATTTGAGGGCTCTAGTTTCCAAAATGGGGTCACTTATGGGGGAGCTCCATTGTTAAGGCACCTAAGGGAATCTTCAAACCCGACATGGCGTCCGCTAATGAGTGCAGCTAATTTTGCACTCAAAAATTCAAATGGCGCTCCTTGCTTTCCGAGTCCTGCTGTGTGCCCAAACATTTGATTTCCACCACATATGAGGTATCTGCGTACTCAGGAGAAAATGCACGATACATTTTATGATGCATTTTTCCTGATACCCTTGTGAAAATACTAATTTTTATGGCTAAAGTAACATTTTTGTGTTAAAAAAGTAAAATTTTCATTTTTTCTTCTACATTGCTTTGGTTGTTGTGAAGCTCCTAAAGGGTTAATAAACTTCTTAGATATGGTTTTGAGCAGAGTGAGGGGTGCAGATTTTAGAATGGGGTCACTTTTGGGTATTTTCTGTTGCCTAGGTTTCTCAAATCACTCCAAATGTGATGTGGTACCTAAAAAATTTTTTTTGTAAATTTTGTTGGAAAAATGAGAAATTGCTGATGAACTTTGAACCCTTCTAACTTCCTAACGTAATTTTTTTTTTTTTCAAAAATTGCGCTGGTGTAAAGCAGACAAGTGGGAAATGTTATTTAGTAACTATTTTGTGTGACATATCTCAGATTTATGGGCATAAAAATTCAAATTTTAAAAATTGCGAAATTTTCAAAATTTTCGCCAAATTTCCGAAATTTTCACAAATAAACGCAAAACATATCGGCCTAAATTTACTACTGACATGAAGTACAATATGTCACGAAAAAACAGTGTCAGAATCGCCAGGATCCGTTGAAGTGTTCCAGAGTTATAACCTGTCAAAGTGACACTGGTCAAAATTGCAAAAAATGGCCGGGTCTTTAAGGTGAAAACAGGCTGGGGGCTGAAGGGGTTAAGATGAACTCGACAGCAAATCCCAGACAACATCACCCATCATTATACAAATGGCTTCAAACTCATGAACTGTTGGACACCTTCAGATGTCTTGACACCACATCTAAGGAATATACCTTCTACTCATCAGCTCACAAAACCTTTTCTAGAATAGATTTACTTTTAACTGAATCCCTCTCAATCTCCAGAGTAACTAAAATAGAAATTAAGGACAAAACTTTCTCAGACCACTCTCCCTTATTCTGCACAATTAAAGTAGGCCCCCCAGAAAGATTAAATTTCACCTGGAAAAATAACCCGGCAATTTTCCAACACCCAAACTTTCAACAAGAAATTGAAAACTCTTTAAAAAATTATTTCTCCGAAAACGCCTCAGAAACTATGAATCCTTTTTCAGTTTGGAATGCCAACAAGGCGGTGCAAAGAGGCATATTGATTCAAATTTCTTCAAGTCTGAAAAAACAAAGGAAATCAGATCTGTCTAAAATACAAGAAAAAGTAAAAGAAAAAGAACAGCAAAGGCTACCCCAGCCCAGCCAACAAATACATGTCGATATTATAAAATTGCGTATACAGCTGAGAGACTTACTTCTGGCTAACTATGATAAATATGTGAGAATATTAAATACAAACCATTATACATCAGTTAACAAACCAACTAAATATATGGCACGTAGAATTAAACAAAAAAGAATTAGGAATAGGATACACAAGATAAAACACCCAGATGGCCATTATTATACCCATCCAAAAGACATCGTAGAAGCATTTGCGAGTAATTTCAAAAAACTATATAACCTCAATTCCACTCCTTCTGACCAGAATGATAACCTCAACAAAATGAATAACTTCTTGGACAAAATCTATCTTTCTAAACTAAATGAGCATCAACTAAATATTTTAAATCGTTCATTTACCGACTCCGAAATTTTACAAACAATTAAAAACCTAAAAATAAACAAGTCCCCAGGCCCAGATGGGTTTTCTAATGAATTTTACAAGACTTTTTCCCAATTACTTGTACCTCACCTCTGTAAAATTTTTAATCACGCAGCTTCCACCAGAGAATTCCCTGCAGAAATGCTCCAGGCAAATAAAACCCTCATCCCTAAACCAAATAGTGACCCTGAACTAGTGACTAGCTATAGACCCATCTCTCTAATTAATACAGATGTAAAAATTTATTCAAAAATATTAGCCGAAAGATTAAAAGAAATTCTCCCATCATTGATCCATCAAGACCAATTAGGATTTGTTAAAAATAGACAAGCATCAGACGGTACTAGAAGATTACTAAACATTCTTGAATACGCTAAAAAATCTAGAACACCCACCCTACTTTTATCGCTTGACGCTGAGAAAGCATTTGAGAGAGTGGGGTGGGAATTCTTGGAAAACACCCTGAAAAAATTTGGCTTTGACAACACTTACATTAACTCCATCATGGCGCTATATTCCTGCCCCTCAGTCACAATTAAATCAGACAACCACTCTTCGAAAACTTTTATGATAACCAATGGAACTCGTCAGGGATGTCCATTATCACCGCTACTTGTTGCCATGATTATGGAACCTTTGTCAGAATGTATCAGGTCAAACGAAAAAATTAAAGGTATTTCCATAGGCAAAGAAAACTTTAAAATAAGTCTTTTTGCGGACAACGTAATTATGACTCTTAGCGACCCATTAAACTCCATCAATGAGACCAACACATTTTTAAAATAATTCTCCATTGTTTCAAACTTTAAAATTAATGAGAAAAAGTCAAAAATGCTAGCTCTTAACCTCATCCCAACAGCACAAGAAAATCTTAGAAATAATGTTAATTATGAATGGGTTACAGATGCTATTGAATACTTAGGTATTACTTTCACAAAAGATATTAAAAGCACCTTAATCCTCAACATGAATAAACTCACAACTCAGATTGAAAAAGATTTTGCAACATACAACAAAACCGAAACGACATGGCTTGGTAGAATATTGGAAGCGAAGATGTTTATTCTACCCAAGATTTTATATACAATTAGATGTCTACCTATCATCATCCCAGACGAATTCCTAGTCAAATTGCAAAAATCGATCAACAAATATGTCTGGAATAATAGCAAAGCAAGGGTGGCCAAAAATACATTATTCAAAAATAAAATTAATGGAGGATACGGCCTTCCTAATATACAAGCATATTATTACTCAAATTTATTAAATCAAACCAACAATTGGTTATTAAAAAATGAAAATACTCCAACTTGGGTTAACTTGGAACTAATATTATCAGGAAATAATTCTTTCCGCTCTTCTTTACTGGAACAGTTACTAAACTCTGGAGGAAGAAAATCAAATACCTACGATAGCAGCACTATTAATGCTGCATTTACTTCCTGGGAAAAGATTTCAAGAGTCTCCAAAGACAAAATGACTTTTGAAGTCTTTAAAAATACAGAGATAAAAAATATAGATTTGTCAAACAATACTGAGACAGTAGATAGATGGATCCAGTCAGGGATAAAATACATAAAAAATATATACGATGGTGCAAATTTCACCTCATTCTTACAACTTAAACTACAAAATAATATACCAGATAAAGATCTGTATTTCTTCCTAGAAATAAGGAAAGCCATCAAGAAACTTATAGACCCCAATTGTAAAATAAACAAATTCATACTTAAATTGATAAACAACCCAAAAAACAAACTAATATGGAGTCATAAGAACATCTATCATGTCTACAATTCTGAACTTACCACAAGAAAAATGATACACATATCCAGTTGGGAAAAGGACTTGAAAGTAGAATTCACCCAAGTCCAATGGGATAAAGCTCTTAAAAACACATACCTTTCCAATATCTGCGCTACATTACATGAAGCTTATTATAAGATTTATACCAGATGGTATTTCACTCCGGACAAAGTAGCTAAAATATTCCCAAGCCAAAAACCAACATGCTGGAGAGGTTGCGATACAAAAGGTGACATTGTTCATATTTTTTGGAGCTGTCCTAGAATCAGAAGCTTATGGCAGAAAGTGTCTAAAATAATAAATCTGATAATACACTCAAAAATAAGTCTAACCCCACAATTAGCTCTCTTATCGATAGATTCGGATACAATAAACATAAAATACAGGGCCATTGTAATTCATATCCTTCTAGTTACCAAAGTCGAATTGGCGGCACGTTGGAAATCCAATAAAATTCCAAATATTTACGATCTAATAGAAAAAATATCCCTTCATAAGTTCTATGAAGAGAAGCATGCTATGATTAATAACTCTTGGAACAGATTTCATAAAAAATGGGACCCATGGACTGACTTTATTAACAACAATACATAAAATTTTAAACCTAATCTAGTTCTAATTCTGGTATAAACGTAATACATGATACTTATTCAATTAGTTTAATAAGAAAATTGTTTGTCTACATCTATCTCCTGACATATTATTTGAAAATCATACTTTGTAAATACTTAATCCGACTGTATGTCATAGTTTTTACCAATGTTATTTGTTTTGTTTCTCCTTTTTATAGGTCTATATTATTTGTTTGATATAGCATGAAGTAATGCTATACAGCACATTCTGTTTTATTGTTTTTGTTAGAACTGTTTTATGTATAAACTTTGAAAACCTAATAAAAATTATTGAATCATAAAAGAGCCGTCAATGGAAAAGGCTAAAGTTTCACTTATCCTGCATTCCAGAGCTTCTTCAAAATGTTCTACAAGAAAAGCTATATAGAAATCCATGCAAATTGGCCAGGAAGAAGTTGGTATTGGCTGAAAAATCTCATCCTATTAATGAAAGACTTTATCTATATTGTGTTAATCCAAAATATTCATAGACTGTTCCAAACTCAAAGCCAAACAGGAACTTTTCATACTCTAGGGTACCTATCCTCTACTAAACACAAACAGGTCATGCAGACAGTATGTGTATTTCTTTTACTTCTTCTAAGTTCACAGTACAAGCTTTCATCAATTCTGGTGGTTATATGAATTTTATTGAATTCTATCTAGACAAAAGATTGAAAATTCCTTTTTTTTCTCTGCAGAAATGTGTAAAGCTTATCTCCTCAAATGACGCAACAATTCCAGGTAGTCATGTCCAATTCTGGATTTAGAATGTGACTCTTCAGTCTGGAGCCCTACACATTAAGGATATTTACTTTTATTTTTCTAAACCTTCTAACTCACCGGTGCTTTTAGGACTTTCATTGTTACGGCTACATGCCCTGATCATCAATTGCTTTTCCGACTATATCGCCTAGTGGGAATCATTTTGTCAAAGGGGGAAAATATTTGGATTTATAAGCGGTTGTCCAAGAGGTGGACAACCTCTTTAAAGGAACTAAGTTCCAGTGACCATCTTTACTATTACAATCTGTAACATCTTCAGTTAGCTTGTAGGCTGAATCCCTGTCAAGCTCGATGTTGCTCTTCTTTTCATGGTTTAACTTTGTCTTCACCCACTGTCCAATAGAGAAAAAATGCAAGACTGACACCCTTTCAGGGTTCTTTGACCCATCTGATTTCATGTGTAATTGAGATGAACATATCTTTGCCTTCCCCTTTTCTTTTAATTCACCACCTAAAGGACATTCTCATGTCTCTAGTGCACTGCACCAGAAAGTCTTGTCTTGAGTCAAGTCTTCAAGGAGGCATTAAACTGTTGAACTCCCTTCTCATTTCTACTGGTGACCCAAATGGAAATATGATGTCAAAGAATTTGTGATATCTTGCCCTGCACATAGCCTACACCTCAAGAGCCATGGGCAGAAATTTCTATGGATTTTGCTATAGATCATCTGGTAGTAAATGGGTTTGCTATTATCTGTGTGAATTCTGGAAGTTATGTGGACACAGTATGAGGAGCCAGGGTGGCATGAGTGCGGAGGTAGTGAGGAGACAGTATGGGATGAAAAAAATGTGAGGGGGCACAGACTAGAGACTAGGTAGTGTTTGGGGGTGTTATGGAGTAGCATAGAGGGACTTTTTGAGGTCATAGCAAGGTGGGGACAGTATACCAAGGAGGGGCAGTGTGATGAAAGGGAACAATATACAGACTGGGCAGTATAGTGGGGACAAAGTGAAGAGAGGGCCCAGTATGGAAAGGAGAAAGAAAAGGGCAGTGTGGAGGGCATGTACCATAAGAATGACAGTGTGTCTGTCATATTTGTGCAGGAGACACAGTGTAGGGCAGATATTTTTATTTAGGATCATTATAGTCATTCTTCTATTTTTAAGGGTATTGTCCTGGGATGTGCTGCAGAAGACCGTAAAAAAGGAAGTCTGAAGATTTGACCTGTGATGTGAAAAGTCATCATGGTATCTGGACAATATGAGGAAAAGAGACGTCTTCTATAAAGGTACCTGGATGTAAATGTTTATTTGTGATACTAATTCTCATCAGTACTGTGGTTACTGTATGGCACGCAGTCTGATAATGACTGATAACAATGGTAAGGAGATTTTGGGAGCTGTTAAGTACATGCTGGGAGTTGTCAATACATGTGATATCAATGAATATGTCTCTGACCTGACATTACAATTGATATATCATGTACTGGTGGTGGTTCTGGTGATGTATTCCTGTACCAATGAGGGTTTTGATGCTGCGTTTCTGTACTATTGAGAGTTATGTGGATGTGTTTCCATGCTGCTGGTGGTTCTGCTTATGAATTTCTCTGCTGCTGGTGGTTCTGGTGATGAATTTCTGTGCTGCTGATAGTTCAATTGATATACTGTATTTCTGTACCGATGAGGGTTGTGATGTTGTGTTTCTGTACTGATGGCATTTCAGCTGATGTATTCTTGTTCTGTACTTTGTTCTGATCCTGTACACATGTACACATTCATAACTTGTAAGATTACATTATTTATGGCTATGTTAATGAAGTATTGTGAGGTCTGTCAAGTTAGGGGTTGCAGTGTTTTTATTTATGTTAAAAACATTAAAGAGGTTGTCCACTTACTCTATGTGACTGCAGATTTCTCAATTCTCACAGCTCAAACACTAAAGGCTGTCAGGATTCTCTGGTGTCAGCTGTGAGAGTAGGACGCCACAAAACAGCAAGTATGCGATTTAAATACATGCACTCACATGCCGACTAGACATGCGCTGCATCGCCCAATGAAAGTTAATTGAGACAGGATGGACACGCCTAGTCATAATGTGGACAGAGGTATACCACTTGCATACTTGTGCTCACATGACTGTTCAGTCTCGCCACTGGTAAGGGAGAATCCTAAAAACGTGCAGTGCATGCGCTCTGAGAATGCAGAAGCTTGCACTTTCATCTCACACCTGGACAATTTATTTAAATATAAAATTAAGCAGTGTAGCATTCCAATCCTAACAGCGTGCCATAGCATTCCAGACGTTTAGAGATGAAAGGGAGATTAGACACAGGTCTGTAGTTAGCAGCACCGTTTTTGCCAAGGGATGTTTTTTTAATAATGATTGTACGTATACTGACTTGTTTGAAGGAGGAAAGAAAGACACCAGATGAGAAATGGTGTGTTCTCAAGTGTGGGGGTATGTGAAAATTGTAGGCCACCATACAAGAGAGCAGTGTTGTCCAACTGCTGAATCCTGGTCTCAGTAAGAGCTGGGAGGTTAAGTGAATTTGAAAAGAAAAAGTTATGGATGTAGTAGAGTTTGTTACCTCCTGAGTTCCAGAGGGCACAGTTAAAGGAGACAGAAGGCATGCAAAGAATATTAATGAGATTCAAAGGGTTTCTGGATGTAGCAGAGAAGAAGTTCAATTTACTCTTACAAAAAGGGCATGAGCTAGGAGAGATATCTCGTGCAACTAATGGAAGGTGAATAGGGAGAGTGAGCAGATTGTGATTTATGAGAGCATCGCTTGTGTTGTATGGTGGGAGAGAATGGATCTTTGTGGTATAAGACTGTGAAAAGAGCTTGAGAGCCATATATACAGTCATGGTCAAAAGTGTTGGCATTCTTGAAATTGTTCCAGAAAATGAAGCATTTCTCCCAGAAAATTATTACAATTACAAATGTTTTGTTATACATATGTTTATTTCTCTTGTGTGTCTTGGAACAACACAAAAAAAAACTGAGAAAAAAGGCAAGTTGGACATAATTTAACACAAAACTCCAAAAATAGGCTGGACAAAATTGGCGGCACCCTTAACTTAATATTTGGTTACACACCCTTTGGAATAAATCACTGCAATCAATTGCCTCCTATAACCATTAACAAGTTTCTTACACTTCTCAATCTGCTCCAGGTCTCTCATATTTGAAGGGTGCCTTCTCCAAGAGCAATTTTAAGATCCCTCCACAGCTATTCCATGGGATTTAGAGCCGGACCCATTGCTGCCACTTCAGAACTCTCCAGCAATATGTTTCCATCCATTTCTGGGTGCTTATTTAAGTATTTTAAGTATTTTTTGGGTCATTGCCCTGCTCGAAGACCCATGACCTGGGTCTTTGACACTGGGCACTTCATTGTAACCCAAAATCCTTTGGTAATCTTCAGATTTCATGATGCTTTGCGCACAGTCAAGGCACCCAGTGCCTGAGGCCACAAAAGAACCTTTAATCATCTTTGAAACTCAACCATATTTGACTCTAGGTACTGTGTTCATTTCAATGTAGGCTTCATTCTGTTTACGGTAAACAGTAAAACAGTAGAATCATATGGTTTACCAAAAAGCTCTATCTTGCTCTCATCTGTTCTCAAGACACTTTCCCAGAAGAATTTGGCTTACTCACATACATTGTGGAAAACGTCAGTTTAGATATTTTAATGTTTCTATGTCAGCAGTGGGCTCTTCCTTGGTCTTTTGCCATAATATGTTGTTACATTCAAATGTTGACAGACATATTGCGATGATACTGATGTACATTGAACCGGCAGGACAAGTTCAATATCTTTTAAACTATGGACCAAGGAACATCAAGATCTATGGAGATGGACTTATAACCTTGCGATTGTTGATATTTTTCAACAATTTTGATTCTCAAGTCCTCAGACAGTTCTCTTCTCCTTGTTCTGTTCGCCATGCTTAGTGTGGCACACACAGACGCACAATGCAAAGATTGAATCAATTTTTCCCTTTTTAATCTGCTTTCAGGTGTAATTTTCATATTGCCCAAGCCTTTTACTTGCCACAGGTGAGTTTGAACAAGCATCACATACTTGAAACAAAGTTGTTTATTCCCAATTTTGGAAAGGTGAAAACAATTTTGTCCAGATCATTTGGGTTTTTTTTGTGTGAAATTATGTCCAATTTGCTTTTTTTCTCTGATTTCCTGTATTGTTCCAATACACAAAAAAGAATTACAGATGTGTAGGAGAGAGATGAAGTGGGTGGAGTGCACAGAGTGTGAGAAAGGGTTGTAGATAGGAGGGATTGAAGCAGTTAGCACATAAATTATTCAACTAAATATAGTGAATACATTTTGCAGCACAAATGTACTAAGAACAAGTTTGTTTGATTGTCTTGCATGAGTTACCTGTCTCCTGCTCTGTCTAACTGCCATATATAACTGCAAGGCACATATAAAAACCCGGGCACTGCCATGTGTAACTGTGGGGTATTGTGAATGTCATCCACGTGGGTGCTGGTGTGGAGTTCCCTCTGGTGGCCAAGAATAATAATGAATCTGACGTCTGAATCTGTGACCCAGAGGTGTTGGAGTTAATTGGGAATCCAGGAAATTCTATTGCAAATCAGCCTAGTGTATTTAGGAGAGCATTTTCTGCCTGGTGGCTGCTGGTGATGTTGCTTCCTGCCTGCTTCTGAAGAGGGAGTTTTCCCTTCAGTTTCTCCCATTTCTTCTGTGCCTGTATCTACTTCAGATAAGTTTGCTAGTTTCTGTGTTTAATTGCTGAAATTGCACTTAAGGTTGTTTCTGCTTATTCCATTTGGTTCTGTGTTTGGTTGCTTGCATGTGAGAATCTGTCTTTCTGCTTCTGTGAGCAGGGCAGTTCCTCCAGCAAGAAAGGAAGTTTCTCCCCGTTCTGATTTGGATTATTTGCACTCTAGAATATTATTTGTTCTGTGATTTTGTTCCTTCCCATTATATCTGCAGTTCTGTCTAAAGTGTCTGGCACAAGAGTACCTGATATAGTGGGGAAGAGACCGTGTGATCTCAATATTTTTTATTATCAGGTGTTTGGTATTTTTTGCAGTGTTTTTTGCTGCCCACAATTAGTTATCTGTCCTGTCTTGTTGTATCTAGTAAGTCAGGCTCACCTTTGCTAATCTATATTTTCTGTGTATTGTAATTTCTTACATCACCGTTGTTGCATTTTGGGGCTTGCTATTTCTTTGGGGACTGCTCCGAGGCAAGTTAGGCTTCCTCATTTCTATCTTTGAGGTGTAGCAAGTTTGTCAGGCAGTGACGAGGTGTGTTAGGAACATCCCACTGCTACTTCTAGTGTTGTCTGATAGATAGGGGTTTGCAGTCGGCTCAGTTTCCAACTACTCTTGTGGTTTTGTTTTTTCTTGATTAATAGGATTTTTTGTGATCATCCACAGTTACCAGATCATAACAGTGGGGCACATAAAAAAAGAAGCTACTGATGAACTGAAAAAGTTTGTTTTTGTTACCCCAGGAATACATTGTAAGTCCTGGCCAATGAATATGACTATTGTAGGAGAAGGTATCATTAATGGTGTTTTTCAGGTGTGAAGACAGTATGGAGCTAAAACACCACAGCTCTATACACTTTTCCGTAGAGTTCAGCATAAAGATTGGCCACATTTGTCGGTACGCCATTTGTCTTCCCTTGCTCCTCTAATACTTCTGCTGATCTCGGTTTGCTGACCTTTACTTTTATAACAAAGATGTCTTTATCTCTACCAGTTTCTCTAGTCCAGATTACTCCAGGGACCAAAAACTCAAGCATCTTCTGCTGTTAAGTTTACAGCTCTGAAGAAGAGGTTAAAAAAAAAAAAAAGACTACACAAGACTAAGTGCACAAGTTTAGCAAGCACAAAACAGAATGCGAGAAAAGAGGATCCACTGCTGCTGCATGTAGCATAACAGTTACTATCCCTGGGGTTTGGGATGGCCAGTCTTTAGAATGATCTTTATATTAAATAGCGAGCAAGTGAAGAAAAAGTTAATGGAAACCCAGCTCCTTTTCACTAAATGAAATTGTGAGATTGGATCACACCATTGTATTTTGCATGAGTCTTTACCCTGTTTTAACGGAGTTGCTTGGTAGCAGCTTTCCCTTCTCTTCCCTTTGAAACCACATTATCGCCCATTAGCCAAGCTAAATGTTAATGTATATGGGGGAATTGGGAGAAAGGACAGCCGAATAATCACTCAGCTGTCAGTTTTCATATGTGTATGACCAAATTAATAGTTACGTCTGTCTGTGCCTTAGATAGCTTTGTATCTTTATCTTCTAAGATATATTGTATGAGAACATCTTGGTTAAAGGTTGTTCTTAATGATATATCGGTTGCGTGTGAGTAATCATTATAAGTCAGCTATCTCGCGGCTCAGGCCACATTACTATTATGCTTCTTCCAGCCCACACAAGGTGATCATACAGTTCAGTACATTTTATGTAACGCCACATTAATTCAGGCGGATCCACCGGCATAGCACTGAGTTCCAAATTTCTGCTGCTCAGAAGCAGTTTTTATGAAAATTATTTTACAACAATGGCAACAAGTTTTGATTTTTAGTTGACAAAGAAGGCTTAATGGGGTTAAATATTTTAGAACATTCACTGAAAATTGTTACTTTTTGTGAAATGTTTTACACAGGACACTAAGCTGTATATACTGTATACCAAAATGTCCTACTGGAATATCAGAGATCTTTTTTGAATACAAAACTTCAAGCCTCACATCTAAAACATGTGTTTAACCAATAACATGCTGACTACATAGTTACCACTCGAAAGAGTATAGGAGCTTATTACATACTGTTTACACCAGGGCTATGCAGCCAGGAAGCCAAAATTCAGACTCCTATATTTTTTCACATTCTGACAGCTATAATGCAGACTCCTTCATAAATAGCCAGTAATTAGTAATAACTTTACTACAACAAGGCACTACCATCAGGCGCCCCTGGAACACCTTTGTTATCACTATTATACATAGTGATTATAGGCAGGGCCAGCTCCAGGTTTTCATGGGGACTGGGTGAAAAAGTCTCGGTGGGCCATATGGACACGCACCTACACAGATACACACACATACAAGAATGCATACACATTCAAAGACAAATTCACAAACACACATATATATATATATATATATATATACATATATATATATATATATATATATATATATACACATATACAAACGGGGCTGCTTGAGTGGCGCTCGGATCTGGGATCGTGTCCTTGGCTCGAATGGTGGCTGGACCCGGGGCTCGTGCAACCGCCAGTCCTCGCACACAGTGAAAACAGGAGGTATTTACAGGGGATATTGTCTGTGACGCCACCCGTGGGTTGCGGTGATGGGATGGTGGCACAGTCACTGCCTCTCGGGGCCGGCGTACAGGACCGATGACGTGGGGGCAGCAAGGTGGTATCCCCTTCACTGGTAGGTGAAAGGCGTAGTCCCGGGGCCCGGGTGTAGGTAAGGAGCAGGGCTGGGGTACTGTCGGCAGGTTGGACCGGATGACACCGGTGTACTCACAATTAGGAAGAAATCACACCAAATCTGTATTGTAAACCAAGGCCGGATGCTGGTTGCCTCTGGAGGGGTGTGCTGGTCCCTCACACAGGTTGGCAGTGTAGGGGCCCTTCCTTCTGCACTCATGTTTTGTGGTGTATGGATTAACCCCTCGTAGAACGGGAGAAATCCGAAATCAGTTTTGGACGCAGAGGGAGCCGTTGCCCACAAACTCTGACCCGTGGGATTTAATAGGTTCTCCCCGCGTTGGGTTGCCGGTTTGCTCTATCTGGGCTTCTCTCTTTGGAAACAAGGCCTGGTACCTTGTCCCGCTGGTCAATTAACAAGGGGATTGAAGCTTGCCTCGTCCTAGGGCCCAGGTACCTCGCCTGTGCACGGCCTCCGGACCGGATTCCGGTCGTCGGTACCGGCGGGCTACAACCCTGCCCCGGTCCACTTCAGGTCTCTCACGACCGGATCTCCATCGCCTGTAGCCCTACAAAGCTGTCTGCCACCTAGTCAGTCCTCCCGTGGTCCAAGGGCTCCAACCCTGATCACACTGCACTTCAGCTCCTCACCGACTCCAACCGTGCTCAGACTCTACTGTTCTCAAACTCAAACTGCACTGTTCCCACCCCCTGTCACCTCAAGATCCCTAGGTGGGCGTTCCCATCCGACTGGTCCCGCCCACTGGTGTGTCCTGGCTGTCATGGGGGGGCGACTAGGATTTGTGGCTGATGTTCCAATGTGTGGGATGTGTGGTGCTGATTCCCAAGGTTTTGCCAGGGTGTTACACTCGCCCTTGGTAAAACACAGCCCGGCTATCCGGCACTGGTGTTTATTTTTCTGCTTCTGCAAAAAAAGGTAAAACAGGGATAACTTTTTTAACAGTCAACAGTTAAACATTTCTTCCCTTTATGGGAGGCACAGATCTTGAACATTACGGAAACAGTCACCAACTACCCTTTTTCCCACCACCCAAAACACCTATACCCTCCCTTGGTGCCACCACTAGTCAGGTGTCACACCATCCTGGGTTCTAGTGGGTGTCTCTGTTGGTGTCCGGGTCAAAGTTCCGCACCCTGTATCACCCCAAAGGGTCCAATGGACCGGAACCCTTTGACCTGGAGGGTAGTCACCGGTTTCCGTGGTGATTGGGCCTCGGCCGACTCCACCGAAGGCCCTTCCTCCAACCAACCTCTCCAGAGGGTGCCACCTCCTGGCGGTGAGTAACAAGAAGGTAGATGGGGGGTTATTTCCATGACCCAAGAAAGTTTTTGGGGCGGTGTCGCCAGTCCTGACACCATGGTCTATTTTTAACAGTTAACGGGGGTAAACATTTTTTCAAAATAACTATAGGAAAAGGCAGCCAGGAACCGCTACGTCACTTCTTCTTATGAAGGTGACGGTGGGAGGCGAGGCATGGTGTCTCATCCCCCACAACGCACTTTTTAACATCTAGGGCAAACCACCCTCGCTCTCCGCAATGCCAGGTGTAGCTCACCATATCCCCGGGTTCCAGATCTCGGTCTGGGTGGCCGGTTGGCAGGTGAGGGGCCACATCCCTCTGGGACACAAATATTTTGGAGTCAAGTCCCGGCTCATAAATGAAACCCCATCCCTTCTGGGGTCAAAGTAGCAGACCTGTCCTCAGTATGTCAGGCCCCGGACCCGGAAAGTGGCTTGCCGTAGATGGTCTTTTTCTTTGTAGGTGTGGGCCAGCACCTCAGCCTTGCGCTTCTCATGGGCGGCGATTTCATGGTGCAGCTGCTGTTGCTGCCGCTCCCAATACGGGGCACGGGTTCCGTGCTCTGCCTGCTGCTTGGGAGCCAGGCCCACTCGGATGCCCTCGGCGCCGGCGATGACCGGACTTTCTCTCTGCCGTGGGCCCCATCACTCAGTGGCCTGCTCCTCCTTTCTGCAGGTGCATGCCCGCTGTTCCATAGCCGGGATGGGGTGTTTGGGAGCATCCAGCACTGCGAGCCAGACAGACTTCCGGTCGGGTTCCGCCTCCGCTGCGGCCGGGTGGACAGCCGGAGCCGTCGTCATCTCCGTTGCGGCTGGGCGGACTGCCGGGGCCGTCGTCATCTCTGTTGCGGCTGGGTGGACCACCGGGGCCGTCATCATCTCTGTTGCGGCCTAGCGGACTGCCGGGGATGACGTCATCGGGGCTGTGGCCTGGATCGGGGCTGGAAGGGATGTCGTCAGGGTTGCGGCCTGGCTCAGGGCCGAGACGGGTGCCGGGTCGCTGGTGCTAGTAAGGCCCGAGGTCCCCATTGCTGGGCCCTCCTTCTGACATGAGACAGGTTCCGCTGCTGGTGCTTGGGTTAGCGAGCCGATCGGGACGCTGGCCGCGGACAGGGGTGGCGAGGGAGGCGACGTGGCGGATGGGGGCAGGCCGGACCCCTCAGCCGGGACGGCAGGTTCCTGGGGAACATAGGGGCGATGGTCACTGCTTACCCGCTCCTCCGAGGATACCTCCATCTCGCGCGCCTGGACAGCTGCAGCCAGGCCCTTCATTTCGGTGGTCCACCGCGTCAAAATGAAATGTGCCTGGGCCTGGATTCTTCGGCACATCCTCTCCATCTGCTCTTCAATCCAGTTGGCGGTCCCGGGAACGGGCCTTTCCACATGCTGGTTGTCGGACCCCTGAGATATCCTGCCGCTTGCTTTTCCAGGAACGGGCTTTGGCAAAGTCCTGGTGTCCCTGCCTTTTATCTTCTCGGTTTACATGACGCTCCCCCTTGGTTTTCAACAGCAGTCTCGCGGGACCCACTGTCCTTTTGCGACTTCCTGCTTTTGGAGTCACCGAGTTCCGCCCGCGTTCTTAGGGGGCGGGGCTTCGGCTTCGCGCCTTTTTCGGGGAAGATGATGACGCTGTTGTTGTTTTGGCGCCAAAGATGGCGGGCAAGATGCCGGCAGTTCAAGATTTTGGAGCGTTTCACGGATTTCAAAGCAAGGTGCACGGCATCTACTCATGGGGTAAGAATCCTGTTCGTGACGCCAGGTTCTGTGTTGTCGCGGACAGATGCCGCCTCCGCTGTGGCAACCGGGGCTGCTTGAGTGGCGCTCGGATCCGGGATCGTGTCCTGGGCTCGAGTGGTGGCCGGACCCGGGGTTCGTGCAACCGCCAGTCCTCGCATACAGTGAAAAAGGGAGGTATTTACAGGGGAGATTGTCTGTGATGCCACCCGTGGGTTGCGGTGATGGGATGATGGCACCGCCGCTGCCTCTCGGGGCGGCCGGCATCCAGGACCGATGACGTGGGGCCAGCAAGGTGGTATCCCCTCCACGGGTAGGAGAAAGGCGTAGTCCCGGGGCCCGGGTGTAGGTAAAAAGCAGGGCTGGGGCGCTGTCGGCAGGTTGGACCGGATGAGACCAGTGTACTCACAATTACGAAGAAATCACACCAAGTCTGTATTGTAAACAAAGGCCAGATGCCGGTTGCCTCTGGAGGGGTGTGCTGGTCCCACACACGGGTTGTCAGTGTAGGGGCCCTTCCTCTTGCACTCATGTTTCGTGGTGTATGGATTAACCCCACGTGGAATGGGAGAAATCCGCTCCCCTGAAGTTTTGGACGCAGAGGGAGCCGTTGCCCACAAACTCTGACCCGTGGGATTTAATGGGTTCTTTGCGGACACCCTATCCCCCGCGTTGGGCTGCCGGTTTGCTCTATCTGGGCTTCTCTCTTCGAAAACAAGGCCTGGTACCTTGTCCCGCTGGTCAATTAGCAAGGAGCTTGAAGTTTGCCTCGTCCTAGGGCCCAGGTAACCCGCCTGTGCAAGGCCTCCGGACCGGATTCCCGTCATCGGTACCGGCGGGCTACAACCCTGCCCCGATCCACTTCAGGTCTCCCGCAACCGTATCTCCATCACCTGTGACCCTACAAAGCTGTCTGCCACCTAGTCGGTCCTCCCATGGTCCAAGGACTCCAACCCTGACCACACTGCACTTCAGCTCCTCACCGACTCCAACCGTGCTCAGACTCTACTATTCCAAAACTGCACTGTTCCCACCCCCTGTCACCTCAAGACCCCTAGGTGGGCGTTCACATCCGCTTGGTCCCTCCCACCAGTCCTGGCTGTCATGGGGGGGCCACTAGGATTTGTGGCTGATGTGTAGGATGTGTGTTGTTAATTCCCAAGGAGGAGGCGATTCCTGTACCCTTGGTGGGGGGTACAGTCATCTGTGACTACCTGGTTTTGCCAGGACGTCACATTTTATATATATATATATATATATATATATATATATATATATATATACATACATTCTGTACATATTTATATATACTCAGTCATATACATTACCATACATCGATACACATCATATATGCACACACACAGACACATTACATTACAGATATTTTTAAAATGGGGAAACCGGCAGCAGCCTCACTCACTTCCCCCACTTGTCTCCGTCCAGCTCCTCCTGTGCATGTGGCTGTGCAGGTCACGCTGCATGATGGCCGTCACTTTAACAACCGTAGCGGCACACAGTGCACACTGACACTGCTGTATATACATCACAAGAGAGGCTGGGGGTTACAGTATATATATCACAGGACATTACTGGGGGGCATAGACATTACTGGGGGCATAGACATTACTGGGAGGAATTAAAGTTACTAGGAGGCATAGACATTACTGGGGGCATAGACGTTACTAGGGTACATACATATTACTGGAGTTGTGGGCATACAGCTCTGGGGGGGCTCATACAGCTCTGGGGGTCCATAACGCTCTGGTGGGGTGGCTCATACAGGTCTGGGGTCCCATACTGCTCTGGGGAGTGGCTTATTCAGGTCTGGGAGCCTATACTGCTCTGGGGGTAGCTCATACAGGTCTGTGGGCTTATACTGCTCTAGGGAGTGGCTCATACAGGTCTGGGAGCCCATACTGCTCTGGGGGGCTCATACAGGTCTGGGGAGCCCATACAGTTCTAAGGGGGTGGCTCATACAGGTTTGGGGGCCTATACTGCTCTAGGGGATGGCTCATACAGATCTGAGGGCCCATACTGCTCTGGGGGTGGCTCATACAGGTCTGGGGGCCTTTACAGCTCTGTGAGGGTGGCTCATACAGGACTTGGGGCCCATATTACTCTGGGAGAGTGGCTCACACAGGTCTGGAGGCCAATACTACTCTGGGGGCTGATACTGCTCTGGGGGGTGGCTCATACAGGTCTGATGGGGGCCTATACTGCTCTGTGGGTGGCTCATACAGGTCTGGAGGGCCCATACTGCTCTGGGAGAGTGGCTCATACAGGTCTGGGGTCCCATACTGCTCTGGGGAGTGGCTTATTCAGGTCTGGGAGCCTATATTGCTCTGGGGGGCTCATACAAGTCGGAGGCCCATACTGCTCTGGGGGTTGCTCATACAGGTCTGTGGGCTTATACTGCTCTGGGGGGTGTCTCATACAGGTCTAGGGGCACATACTGCTCTGGGGAGTGGCTCATACAGGTCTGGGAGCCCATACTGCTCTGGGGGGCTCATACAGGTCTGGGGGCCCATACTGCTATGGGGGGTGGCTCATACAGGTCTGTGGGCTTCTACTGCTCTTGGGGGTGGCTCATACAGGTCTGGGGTACATACTGCTCAGAGGGTTGGATCATACAGGTCTGGGGGCTCAGTTAGGTGGAAGTGGGGGGTGCACAAACAGCACTGGGCCCACTTCCTGGTGATGCTGCCCGGCGCTGTGCTGCAGCTCTTCTCTCTCCATCTTTGAGCCAGCAGTGCACGACGTGCTAGGTCCACCCACAGATGAACTCCTATGCACATGCACACAATGCAGCTGAACACTGTGGGAACAAGTGCAGGGCTGGTAGCCAGGAAAGTGCAGCTGCCAGCCAGAGAACTGTGGTCTCCAGAACTCAACTCAGGGACTGCAGAATTGATCACCAACGCTGATGCCAGTGATTTGCCCCCCGGTGATCCAGGGCCCCGGCACTTGCCCAGGTTCCCTGGGTGTTGATGCTGGCCCTGATTGATAGAACATACAAAATATTTATATTCTTAAAAGGAACGTTCACCAATTTTTTCATGTCTGAACAAAGATTAGCACCTTCAGTAGCACCTGTGCTGCATTCCATAAAGGTGTATATTATCCCCTCACTCCCTTTCTATACCCCACAAAACCCTTTTTCAATTCTCCTGTGCTCTATGTAAATCTTGACAGTCCTATGGGTGTCCTAGGTGTGATATCTATCCTTCCTCTCTACTGCTGATAGCCATCCTCATGCTTTGATTGACATGGATGACGCCTTCTTCATCATCCAAATAGACTAGCAAAATCCCACGTCTGCACAGAGATCAAAGCCACAAAGCCAAGGAGTTATCAGGAGACCCTCATATGTACAAACATTGGACTGTGCAGATATTATCTGGGATCAGATTTAAGGCAAGATATGCTTGAACGTGATAGAGAGCATGCCCACAAGGATTCAGGCAGTGTTGAAAGCCAAAAGTTAGGGCTGAGCGGATCCGAACTGTAAAAATTTCCGGATGCCAGACCCGGATCCGGGATTCCGGGTGCACGATCCAGATCTGGCACTGGGGAAAATAATTGAAAAATAAAGAAAAACAGAGATAAAACAGCGTTTCATACTTACAGAGACTCGGTGTCATGGCGGCACACTGCTTCCGGGTAGCGCATTCACTTCCTGTACTGTGCATCGTATACACACAGCTTTCCGTGTTTTCCCGGCCCACTGGCTGCCCATTCATATGTGATTGGTTGCAGGCAGACGCGCCCCCAGCCTTTGACAGTAGCTGCCTGTTGTGCAGTCATAGCGGCTCAGTCATTGTCTGCACAGCCAGTGGTCAAGCTCTATGACCGCTGGCTGTGTTATGTAACAGAGCTCAAATCGGCGTGGGACCTCGTGTGGATTACCCTGCAGGGTGTTGAGGGTTAATAAAGAGGTGAAGGAGGGTGTGTGTTTTGTATTCAATTCCAAATAAAGGATTTTTCTCTGTGTCTGTGTTTATTTACTTTCATGTACATGTTAGTGTGATGCAGGTATCTCATAGACGTCTGTGCCATCACTAACCTAGAGTTTAGTAGCAGCTGTGCGCTGCTATTAACCCCTCATTACCCCAATTGCCACCACTCCAGGGCAATTGAGAAGAGCCGGTAAAGCATCGGCAGTGTCACATCTAATGGATGTGGCAATACCAGCGGCTGCGGGCTGAGACTACCAGCTCCCAGCCGGCTTTATCTTGGCTGGGGATGAAAATTAGGGGGGGACCGCATGTCAGGTGTTTTAAAATTTATTTAAATAAAAAAAAAAAAGTGGCATCACCAGCACAGTTGCACACACTTCTGACAGCTCTTCTCCCTGTTTCACACTTCTGACAGGAGCGCATGTGTTTCTGAACACATGCACGCTCACCATACTGACCCGTAGACACTTGCACTGCTTTCCCCGCCCACCAGCCGTCCTGACACCTGTGATTGGTTGCAGTCAGCTGCCACGCTGCCACTCAGGGTTGGGGCACATCTAACTACAACAAATTACACGCACTGGTGGGCGGGCAAAACAATGAATATTGAATTGTCGACTCCGGAAGGGAAAGCATGACCTGGAAGAAGTTTGCTGCCATGACACAGCCTTGGGTGAGTACACCACGCGCGCTCCTACCCCCTTATCCCCTCCACAAACATTTTTAATCTCCGGATTCTGGTCCCCATAGACTTATATGGTCACCGGAATCCGGAGCGGATCCAGATTTTTTTTCAATCCGGCAGTGATCCGCCGGTCCCGAATTTTGGTGGATTCGATCAACTCTACCAAAAGTGGATTTACAAAATACGAACAACATATTTTTAGGAGCAAAACAGTAACAATGCAGTGAGACATGACCAAAATATGAATATCTAATCATATGCAAAATAGTTGCAGGTCAAATTTATATATCTGATAGCCAAGATGATTGTATTTAACATGAAGGTAGTCTCACACTAACAATTTTTTGCAAATTGTATTTGTTGCATAACAGCTGCAAAAACTATCATACATATAACTTTAATTTTAGTGGGGTCTGTTTGGTTTCCATTAGGGTATCCCACAAATGATGGACACCTTAATTGAAACCAAACAGCCCCCATTATAGTTAAGGTATATTAGTTTCCATGACTGTCCTAGGGTCTGACATTTAAGATATAGGCTGTCAGGGATGATTATCACTATTTGTCTCTTATAGTTGGAAAAAAACAAATCAATTATTTGCTAGGACATTTAGGCTGTGTTCAAAAGTAGCGTAAATGCTGCATTATTTCTGCTTCTTTTTTGCACAGAAATTCTGCTGTATTTAACTTAAATGGTTCACAAACAATGTGTGATTCTATCTCTAACTTTGCAATTGCACTTCCTGTTAAGACTCACCCCTTCAGTACACCATTTTGTTTATTTTTGCTATGTTTTGGTGAAAAAAGTAACAATTTTAGTGGAAGTGATCAGCAGAGCTTTATACCTTACCCATTGTAGGGAATGGGGGCGTGCTTTAGGGGTCCTGTTACCACAGTCTCTGAGCCATTGCTTGGAGGGGAGTGAGGGGAATGGAGCCATTGGCCTCCTCTACCTAGGGCACGAAAATAATTTGTTCCATCCCTGGTCCTTTCTCTTCATATTAATTGCTGAGTAATGTATTACTCATAATTAGAGGCAGATGTTCGGGTAGTCCAGCCAGGCTTAAAAAAAATCCAGTTTGGGACCGGACCGAACTTAACTCCGGACACTGAACCCCATATAAGTGTAAGGGACCTGAACTTAAGTGTTATAAAATGGTGGTAGTAAGGGCAAGGGGCTGCAAAATGAAGCAAAATGGGGATTAAAGCAGGACAATTATACTCGCCAAGTTTCCACTTAGCGGTCACCCTGCTTCTGGGTCTGCTCATTAAATCTCATGGTAATTCACTTCTTCCCCTGTCCACTCTCTTTAACAGTATCTATGACTGACTGCAGTCAGACTGCTGGCGTGTCGGCGTCTGTGATTGGTTGCCCTCACACTAGCTTGTCTGGTCCCCAAACTGAAGTGTAAAAATAAATGTTTTGAAAAAATTGAGTAGGTCCCCCATATTTTCATACCCAGAGCACTTAAAGCAGACAGCAAGAGGCTGCAACCCTCACCTGTCAGCTTTATTTTGACAATGTATAAAAATTCGACAGACCCCACACATTTTTTAAATAAATAATTTTAATAATCAGTGTGTGGACCCCACCAGACCCACAATTTTGATGCACAGCCAAGTTAAAGCAGACAGCTGGGGACTAGTATTCTCAGGCTGAAGAGTCCATGGTTACTGAGCCTTTCCCAGCCTAAAAATAGCAGCCCGCAGCTGCATCCATTAGATGCGCCAGTCCTGGCGCTTTACCTGGCTCATCCAAATTGCCTTGGCAATTGGGGTGATATACGGGGTTAATAACAGCTGTGATTTGTCAAAAAATCACAGCTGCCACAAAGCCCTGAATTATTAATGGGTAGGGGTCTATGAGACCACTCATTACGAATCATGTAACGAAAAATAAACACAAAGCACAGAGAAAAATCCTTTATTTAAACAAAAAGAAACAAAAAAACCGTACCATCTTTTCCAATTTATTAACTCCCAAAACACTGATGCAAGTCAAATATAATCCACACCACAACTTCCCATGATGATTAGGCTAAGTGCGCATTGAGTTTAATGAGTTCACCTAAGGTCACAGCTGGGGTACCGTGTGATCAAAATGGCCCAGTGCATGAGTACTTTTGAATTCACGCAGATGCGGACAGCCTGGGTCTGCCCATGACTACTTGTTCACTTTTAGCAGATTTGCTGCAAATTTTCTCTCCACAACAAGATATAGATACACCTAAGTGATCACAATTTATTTAAAAATCACATGCAAATAATTTCATGTGGAAATTGACTTGTTACAGATTTTGAAATCCATCGCATGTTAAAAAAAAGTAAAATATATATTATATATTATGTATATATATTTATTTATTTTTTTTTACTTTGAATTTCACATTTCGGAATGCATAGGGTGAATTCTTTGCAAGGGGGGTTTGGATGGGATCACTGAATGGAAGTCAGAACGTAATGTGAAAGGGTCCTAAGTGATACATCATTGGATTGAGGGTCTCTGTCTACATCATGCTGCTCTCAGATGTGGTAGAAAAAAAACAGCTGCCAGATTCCCTTTAAAGGGAGTTACAGGTTCTACATCTTTTCCCAAGCAATGTATAGACTACAACTAGGTAGCAATGGAAAAAGTTGCTCAATGCAAAGTCCAAAGGCCATCAGGATGGGATTTTTGAGGACAGGTCACCATGTCAGGAAATTACAGGTGTGGGATCAGTTTGTGTGTTTTTATTCTCCTCCTGCAGATAAGGAAAGGTGCAAGTGACACTAGAGAGAGCAACAGCAAAGATAAAGTCAAGTTCTCTTGTGTGCCATATATTGCTGTTTGTGTGTGGGGGGATTTCTGAGGTCAGGGTGCAGACCCCTGGTAATTTTCAAGCCCTATTTATGCTCTTAATTGGTTTCAACCTCTTAGAGGGGTGGTCCAAAACTAAATTTTACTTTACTCCTTAACCTCTATCAAATAAAATAATGTAATATTTTTTCTAATATACTTAAATTATAAATGACAGTGCACTCTGTTGAGGTTCATCACTTTGATAAGTGTCGTCGAGGGAGCATAATGTCACTGTGAACATCACAAAGTGACAAAAATCTACTATGCATACATCGGAATTGACAACTGACACATGCGCACTAGAGCAAGGACTAGCCCAGCCCCTGAAGCTGAGGTCCCACTGATGACGCTTTGTTTCAGGGAGGATCAGAGGCTACAATCGTGAATGCAGCCTCTGCCTCGATGACGAACTGTTTGAGTATGCCAGCATGTACTAGGATTCTTAAATTAAGCGTCGGTAAAAAGGAAGTTGGAAAAAAACAAATCAATTATTTGCTAGGACATTTAGGCTGTGTTCAAAAGTAGCGTAAATGCTGCATTATTTCTGCTTCTTTTTTGCACAGAAATTCTGCTGTATTTAACTGTCCAAACAAAGTGGATGTAATTCCATGAAAGCTGCACCCACAGAGAGGTGCGGTTTTGGTGCATCTTTTTTTTACTACATTATGCTGTTCTCAGATGGAATTGCAAAAACCTAGTGACAAATTAGCTTTTAAGGGAACCTGTCTCCAGGTTTTTCCCCTATAAGCCTCGGCCACCACCACTGGGCTCTTATATACAGCATTCTAACATGCTGTATATAAGAGCCCAGGCAGCTGTGTAGAACATAAACACTTTATAATACTCACCTAAACCGTCGCTGCGGCTCAAATGAGCGTCTTCATCCTCTGATGCCGGCGCCTCCTCTTCCGGCCATCTTCATCCTCCTTCTGAAGCCTGTGTGCATTGCGCGTCTACATCATACACACTCGCCGGTCCCGCGCATGTGCACTACAATACTTATATCTGCCCTGCTCAGGGCAGATCAAAGTCCGCCTGCTCTGGACCTGAATGCCGGCGCGTGTGTATGACGTCAGACGCGTCATGCACCTCGGCTTCAGAAGGTGGAGGACGAAGATGGCTGAAAGAGGCGGCGCCGGCACCGGAGAACAGAGACGCCCATCTGAGCCACAACCACCACAGCGACCCTGTTTAGGTGAGTATTATAAAGTGTTTATTTTGTTTTACACAGCGGCCTGGGCTTTTATATACAGCATGTTAGAATTCTGTATATAACAGCCCAGTGGCGGTGGCCGCAGCTTATATGCTGAAAAAACAATGACAGGTTTCCTTTAAGTGTAGAATCAAAGCTTTTCTATATTATAAAAGAAAAAAAACACTTAAACGCTACTTCACATCTGCACCAAAATTGAATTAAGGGGGAAAAGGCATAAAAAATGCAGAAAAAATGTAATAATCAGAGAAGATTGTTCTTACATGGTTTGTTGTGGACATCTGTAGAAAAATAAAAACACAGTATTTATATAGCGCCCCTGAGACCATCAGGGTGCTACAAGGTTCTGCATCCCCACTTAGGTATCCAGAACCCCAGTGCCGGTGCCAACAAGAACCCAGGTAATACCAGTTTTCCCCAACAATCCCCCATACAATGGTACTTAGCTAGGGTGGGACCATGGATGGCCACCTAGAGGTGGGGACAATCCAGTCCACTAGTTGACCAGGTGGGAGGGGCATACTGTGGAGTGTAGTCAGAACAGAGTTGACAGTGGAGGTGTAAGGCTATGTGCGCAAGTTGCATCCTGACCAGTGCGGAAAAGAACGCACCCTCTGGCAGACGTGACGCTGCGTGTTGACAAAAAGAATGCATCCAAAAACGCATGTATTTTGGATGCATTTTTGCATGCATTTTACATGCGTTTTGGATGCATTTTTGTCAGTGCGTTACCCCGGCAATTCAGCTCTGCTACATGTCCGCTGACAGCAGACACAGCCGGGCGATGAAAATGAACTCGGATGAACTGCACCGACTTCATCCCGCGGCTCTGTCTCTGTGTGCTGTCATCAACTCAGATGAACCTCCGAGGTCAGTGCCAGGACACAGGAGTCCACAGCAATGACATCAGAGCTTCACCCAAGTTCACTGACATCGCGCGGCTCTCTCTCTGTGGCAGCCTGATTTGCGGTCACACGTGACGGACTCATCTGTGATCGCAAATCCCCTGAGTGACTGCAGTGAGCCGCGCGATCAGCTGTGTTTTCACTCAGGTGACCCGCGGCCACAGCTGCAGTCATCCACCTGAGAGCCGTAGCCGCGGGTCACCTGAGTGACGTCATTGCTGATCGCGCGACTCACTTCAGTTGCTGCATGGAGCTCACAGGAGCGGCGATGTTCTACTACCACTCCTGTCAGCTTCCGATGTAGCAGAGCTGGAAGCGTCGTGGGACCTTGCGTGAATTACGTCGGACCTGGAGGTGTTTTTGAGGGATTAATAAGTGGTGAAAGAGGGGTTTTTTTCGTCTTTCATTACAAATAAAGGATTTTTTGGATGTGTGTGTTTATTTTCTTTAACTTACAGGTTAATCATGGAAGGTATCTCGGGGAGACGCTTGCCATGATTAACCTAGGACTTAGTGGCAGCTATGGGCTGCTACCATTAACTCCTTATTACCCCGTTTGCCACCGCACCAGGGCAATTCGGGATGAGCCGGGTAGAGTCCCGGGACTGTCGCATTTAATGGATGCTGCAATTCCGGGTGGCTGCTGGCTGATATTGTTAGGCTGGGGGGCTGACCATAACGTGGAGCTCCCCATCCTGAGAATACCAGCCTTCAGCCGTGTGGCTTTACCCTGGCTGGTATCCAAATTGGGGGGAACCACACGTCGTTTTTTTAATATTTATTTTTTTAACTGCTCGATATAGACACGCCCACCGGCGGCTGTGATTGGTTGCAGTCACAGCTGTCACTCAGCGTGGGGGAGTGTCTGACTGCACCCAATGATAGGCGCCGGTGGGCGGAGGAAGCAGTGAATACGTGATGGATTAATGAGCGGCCGGCATTTTCAAAAGAGGAGAAGCCGCCACAGTGTGAACGCCGTGCAGCGCCGCGCCGGTGATCGTGGATCGGTGAGTATGAGAGAGGGGGGGAGGGAGAGACTGACATGGACAGAGAGACAGAGACAGAGAGAGAGACCGACCGACAGACCGACAGAGAGAGAGACCAACGCATTCTTTCTTGAAAAATATGCGTTTAGACATTTCTTATTGACTTCAATGTCATAAAAACACAGCCAAAATGGCAAACACAATTGAACTGTTGCTTCTTCAAACGCAGGGATTTTGACAAATTTTCCGCAACTAAAATGCAGCATTTTTAAATGCATTGTGCGCACAAGAAAGCCCTATTTTCCATAGACTTTGCCTGGAAATGAAAACACATGCAATTTTGCATTAAAACGCTGCAGCTCAAAACGCTGCTTGAACGCATGAAAAAAAAGCAAAGTGCGCACATAGCCTAAAGGTGTGACTGAGCAACATCATGACTCGGGTTGACTGTGACCTGGTACCCAGGAGAGGTGGTTGCCGGTAGAGTACTCCTGGGTACGCACCGACGGGGTACAGGACCCTAGGACAGGAAAGAGCTTCAAGCTGAGATGTTAACACCTGCACAGATAACGGGGACCATCAAGGACCTTGCTGACCCTAAAGAATCTGAAGACTCAGTAGTAAAGAGAGAGCCGGGGATAGGACCAGAGACTCCAACCCCACAGGGTTCACGCTACCGTCAGGCGGACAAAAATTGACACCCACCGCACCATACACCTGGGGCAATACCCTACTTGCGGAGGGACTACCATGCTAGCTACTCATACCATCAACCCCAGTAGAGACATTCTGCAGCGCAGCTCCCTATTCTTAGCCTCAACACCGCAAGTGGCATCACGAAAAACTCTATTCACAAATCCCCTGTAAATATTCCCATTACAAAAAGGGCCCAGGGCACGGAACCGGGTAACGGCCACCATCGTGACATCCCCAGGATGTACACTACCCGGAACAGAGTTCTCCATACCCCTGGGTGCTACATTTATACAGTATGTGAATACGATTTTACAAACACAAAAAACAACATGTTATAGTGACACTTACATAAAAATGAGAAAGTTCTAGCTGCTACAATTATGAATGAATGAACGAACGAACAAATTAATATTAACTCCATAAGTCCTAAGTAGAGTTGAGCGCGGTTCGCGGTTCGAGGTTCTCCAGTTCTAGGCTCGAGTGATTTTGGTGCCTGTTCTAGATCGAACTAGAACTCGAGCTTTTTGCAAAAGCTCGATAGTTCTAGAAACGTTCGAGAACGGTTCTAGCAGCAAAAAAACAGCTAATTCCTAGCTGGCTTTCCGCTGTAATAGTGTAAGTCACTTTGTGACTCACACTATTATGACATTTCAGTGTATAGTGTGCGTGAACAGCGCCTTCAGATCACTGCTGTTTGTATAATGGCGATCGCCATTTTTTTTTTTTTCCTTGTCTTCCTTCCTTAAGCGCGCGCGTCTTGTGGGGCGGGCCAGCATGTCAGCCAATCCCAGACACACACACAGCTAAATGGACTTTTAGCCAGAGAAGCAACGGCATGTGTGATAGGGTGTCCATGTCACATGTCCCTGCATTATAAAAACGAGTATCTGCCCGTCCGGACGCCATTATCTCTTCTGCGTCCTTGGTGTCAGACATCACTGGCGCAGCTCCGTCCTTTGTCCTATCGCCGATACTGGATACGCTGGACAGCATAGGGATAGCACTATCTATCAGTCCTTTTAAAGGCTCGTACCGGCAGGGTCAGAGCCATAGGTGACAGGTCCTGAAAACAGAGACAGCGTCTGTGTAGCTAAGGTCAGGGATTTCGTCGCTGCATTTCCCCATTAGGAGGGAATAGAAAGGCAGGCTTCCATTCCTCTACCCAGAGCCCCACAATCCTGGCACTGTACCCTCCTGTCCTCTGCACACTCCAACTCATTATAACTAAGCCATTATACTAGCAAACAGTCAGTGTACCTAGTGGCATCCTAAACGTGGCTATTGGACTTTTGTCTAGTCACATAAGTGCAAAGATATTTGCAGCACGTCTGCCTGCATTGCACACTCACTCTTTTTAACTAAGCCATTATACTAGCAAACAGTCAGTGTACCTAGTGGCATCCTAAACGTGGCTATTGTACTTTTGTCTAGTCACACTAGTGCAAAGATATTTGCAGCACGTCTGCCTGCATTGCACACTCAAACTCTTTTTAACTAAGCCATTATACTAGCAAACAGTCAGTGTACCTAGTGGCATCCTAAACGTGGCTATTGTACTTTTGTCTAGTCACACTAGTGCAAAGATATTTGCAGCACGTCTGCCTGCATTGCACACTCAAACTCATTATAACTAAGCCATTATACTAGCAAACAGTCAGTGTACCTAGTGGCATCCTAAACGTGGCTATTGGACTTTTGTGTAGTCACACTAGTGGAAAGATATTTGCAGCACGTCTGCCTGCATTGCACACAAACTCTTTTTAACTAAGCCATTATACTAGCAAACAGTCAGTGTACCTAGTGGCATCCTAAACGTGGCTATTGGACTTTTGTGTAGTTACACTAGTGGAAAGATATTTGCAGCACGTCTGCCTGCATTGCACACTCAAACTCTTTTTAACTAAGCCATTATACTAGCAAACAGTCAGTGTACCTAGTGGCATCCTAAACGTGGCTATTGTACTTTTGTCTAGTCACACTAGTGCAAAGATATTTGCAGCACGTCTGCCTGCATTGCACACTCAAACTCTTTTTAACTAAGCCATTATACTAGCAAACAGTCAGTGTACCTAGTGGCATCCTAAACGTGGCTATTGGACTTTTGTGTAGTCACACTAGTGGAAAGATATTTGCAGCACGTCTGCCTGCATTGCACACTCAAACTCATTGTTACTAATACATTATAATACCAAAAATTGAGTAAACTTAGTGGCATACAAGAAGTGGCTGTTGTACTCCATTAATGCCCCACTGGTGCAAATCTATGTGCAGCACCTCTGCATGACACCCTCCTGCTCTGTTTTTAATAAGCTATAATGATAGCAAAAAATACTGCCATTTAGTGGCATCATAGAACTGGCTGTTGTATTCCATTAGTGCCCCACTGGTGCCAAGCTATTTCTAGCACCTCTGCATGACACCCTCCTGCTCTGTTTTTAATAAGCTATAATTATAGCACAAAATACTGCCATTTAGTGGCATCATAGAACTGGCTGTTGTATTCCATTAGTGCCCCACTGGTGCCAAGCTATTTCTAGCACCTCTGCATGACACCCTCCTGCTCTGTTTTTAATAAGCTATAATTATAGCAAAAAATACTGCCACTTAGTGGTATACAAAAAATGCCTGTAGGACTCCTTTATTGTGCCACTGGTGCCAAGCAATCTCAAGCACCTCTGCATTCTACACTCATGCCCATTTTGCTATGCTAATTTTTTAGCAAACTCAGGGAATTCCTTGCTGCATTTGATCATTACGAGGGATAGAAAGTGAAGCATCTTTTACTGTCCTGGTACCCACAGAACACGGCCACTGTACCCATCTGTCCACTTTTGCCACGCTATTTAATATGCACAAAGAGCTGACTCTTTTTCTGCCTTCCTAAAATTGTCTGGAATACTAAGTTAGTGTTCCTTTGCTGCCAAGCAAGGTACAACACATGTGTATTCTACACTCCTTTCCATTTCTGGAATGCAATTATTAACTGCAGGTAGTCCAGGCAATCTGTGACGAAGGTGCAGGCGTGGATATAATGTAGCCTGCATCCAATGATGGTTCTCTCGATGTCTGACAGCTCAACAATACCTTCTGTTTCCACTTCCAAAACAAGTGATGACCTGCCAATCACACTCCCTGTTGCGGGTTAAGGAGTGGAAGTTCAGTGTGAAAAACCATGTGTGACTGCTGTCCCCACAGTCACAGAGGATGAAGAGCACGCAGATGCACTTGATGGGGCAGGCGGTGGTTGCACAGGCATGCTAGTCCGCATTGTAGCACAGTGAAATTCACATTGCGACTTATGCTTCATTTTAAGTCGTGTACAGGGTGGGCTCCCCAGTATGCAGCAAAACCAGGCAAAAGGAAAAGGACTCTAGCCAGTTGGGTTGATAAATGATTGTTTAACTTTACCAAAACAAACAATAAGAACCATGCATACAATTAAAATAATTGAACAATCTATTCTGTTGCCTACTACCTGCTAATCCCTCTGTGTAGCAGTAATTGTGTGTTTGTGCGTGCGTGTGTGTGTGTGTGTGTGTGTGTGTGTGTGTGTGTGTGCGAACACGACTTACCAGTGGTGCATCACAAGAGCTTCCAAGTTATCTACCTAAACATAGACAAAACACATGACCCCCCCTGAATACCCTTGTTAGCTGAAGCCTCACAGATATTGCAGATGATAACAGTGTGAATGCAAACCACACAGCTCTGCAACACAGTCATGGAAATCTTGAAAAGCAACAGTCAATGCAAACATGTGTTGCTGTCCCTCTATGATTTAAACTGTACGTGACAATTTGACAGTGCAGAGGCAGCAAGTCTTATTGTCTATATAGTCGGCCTACCCAGAACAGATATGTGTTTTGCTAATAAAACAAAGTGTTTTGTGCCCGCATTATTGTCTGGGCACAGCCTACCGTACCCGGGTACTGTGATGTCCAGTTGCCAGAAATACAGACTTTACGCTCCTCTCA
The DNA here is from genome assembly GCF_048569485.1 of Anomaloglossus baeobatrachus. Taxonomy (NCBI): domain Eukaryota; kingdom Metazoa; phylum Chordata; class Amphibia; order Anura; family Aromobatidae; genus Anomaloglossus; species Anomaloglossus baeobatrachus. The sequence continues at coordinate 434,661,569 of NC_134355.1, read as the reverse complement.
CGGTAAACAGTATAGACAGCACTGTAAGAATGTTGGTCTGTGGCACAGGATGCTGCTCACTGACGTTACAGTGCTCATCATCAAAGTACAACACAACTCCCCTCACAATTGAACAAAGTGTTTCCGCGGTGGCTCCTTGCTGTAACACACACCTTTAGCTTTTCATTCTGTTCATAGACAGCATCTCCAAGTCCACCCCCGAAGAGCAATTTTCCATTGCTATAGTGACCAAAGGCAGATCCAAAAAAACAGCAGCCCCTTGTGTGTAGTCTGCAACAATGCATGCAATGAACGGCAAATAAGCATATTGCGTTGACAGTTGCTAAAGCTGAGCAATACACCTTCACGCTGTCAATTCATATCCACGTGATACTTCATGGAGGAAGTACTCAAAAGTGTGAGTTTTTGCCTTCTACTTACAGATTGTTGACAAATCTTACAGATTCCATGAGTTGGGTGATCCTTTGCGATGTCCAAAAATTCACAGGCTAGGAAAGGCTTACAGCCCATGCGACCTGCATAGCCAACACGACTTCTGCTCAGAGTCAAAGTTGTGGTCCAGGATTCAGTTGTTGACGTACTTCCAGTACTTTGTCTCTGGCCAGGAAGACGCAACGTAACCTCGTCGTCAGTAGCATCCTCCTCCACCTCCTCTGCTGACCTCATCGACTGGCTGACTTTGGTTTAACAGTAAGTGTTGTCTCCAACCTCATCAATAACCCTGTGTGTTTTCATTCCCCTCGTCCTGAGTCCTCCGAGACAACCTCTTCCTGCCCTGACCGAATAGTAAAGTTGTCCTTCCAATCAGGTATCTGTGCTCCTCATCATGTTCCCCATTGTCTCCACCAGGAGGATTTACTATTTGGAAATGAGGGTGTAGATTAGGCTCAGCACCTTCTTCATCGGGGCCTGGATCCCAGTCACAAAGCTTCAGGCTATCTGCGCAGATCATTTCCCCTGTCTCATGGAACTCGCTACCTCAACACGTTAGATTATCTGCTACACACGCAAGCTTCAAACTGAATCTGAAAACTCATCTGTTCAGAAATGACTATAACCTTCAATGACACCACCACCATACGTACTTGACGCTCAACCTAAACAACTCCTACTGTCTCCTCCCAAAAATCCTTTAGAATGTAATCCCGCAAGGGCAGGGCCCTCTTCCCTCTGTACCAGTCTGTCTATAGTTACTTGTATATGTATTCTGTATGTAACCCCCTTCTCATGTACAGCACCATGGAATCAATGGTGCTCTATAAATCAATAATGATAAAAATAATAATAACTTCCTTGTCTGTACTCATTGCAGCTTTGGAGCAGACCTCTGATTCCCAGGCTATAGTGCGACTGAACAGCTATGCAAACTCAACCATCTCTGTCACCCCATACTCAGCAGGGCTGGTGGAAACTTGAGAGCTGTTAGGAAGCAAGTGCGATTGGATTGACACCACAGAGGAATGGAGTATTTGGGATCTTGAAATTGGGGTGGAGGAGAGGCCACTTTATGGAGCAATTCAGATCCATTGAAACAGCTGCTGATTTGGCCTCATCTACATTTGTTAGCGATGGTCGTGTCCATGAAAAAAGGGATCATATCAGATTATCCATGGGAAGAAGTACACCTGTTCTTTTGGATGTTATTTGTTGTTACAAAACGGTGACGCCTTAAACGCAAGCAGCCTGCTGCGGTTTCAGTTGCGCCCAGGCATCAGCTGCCATTTAGGCCTGTGCCTCGGGTTGTCCAGCTGGCTGCTTTCTCCTCCACGTGTAAGTGTGGAGAGGCAGCTAGTGCGCATGCGTGTGACGAATTACCCCAGCCGCAGCCAAACTCCAGTGTTTCGCCTAGTGAGTATGCTCAGCCTGACTGTGCCATTCCTGAGGCTAAGTCTTCATTTCGGGCTACAGCGCATGCTCCCACACTTAGTGCGAAAAGCCTCTTTGCACAGGTACTTGCACTCCGTTACGGGTCTAAGTCCTGTGTTGTGCATAGACACCATGCTAAAGCTGATAGTCTTTTTTCAGAGACTGTATTTCATGCAACTGACTATGGTCAGGCACTTACTGCATCAGAAACTAAGTCCGGTAATGAACTCTTTGGCCCTGCCCGTGATGTGGGGGGCCCATTTAGACCACAGGGCATCAGGTGTCCTGACGATGTGGCCAGGCCACTCCCAAATGGCTTGCAGAGGCCCGCCCCTATGACTTGTCACCTCATTATTGATGGTCAGACGATGACTGGTGAGGTGTTTGGGTCATGACAGCCATGAGGTCATCATTGAAGTTGCGGTTCCAAATAGGACGCTAGTTATGCCACTCATGACGTGTCACTCTGCTTTTGTCTCCAGGAGGTGCATTGTGGTCCACCCTGGTTTGGGGCGGACCCAGGTTATAGAAGGTGCTGGAGACAACAAGGAGGTGCGCAGTCTTCTATTATGCTCCGAAAGAGCACACCTCCATGTGTTGAACCCATTGTGGCTTTAGGCCAGAGGTAGGCAGGGATAGGGCGTTGATGCAGGCCGCCACCACAGTTGGTAACGCAGAACGGTTAAGACCAGCTCCTGTCCTACAAGTCCTGCTTGTGCAGCCCAGTGGCATTAACAGGCCTGCTGCTGCTGATGCGCCTGCTGTTCACAGATGTGGCCCCAATGCACACGGTCAGCGTACTGAATGGCCCCTGTGATGTTAACAGGGAGTTCCTGGGCTGGGTGGGCGTGTGGACCCTGTGACGCTAACAGGGCTCCCAGTCTCAAGATCCGAGTGGCGTCTAACTTGGTTCAGGCTACTATTAGTTTCATAGCCACACAGCTCTGTATCCTCCACCGAACCTTCCAGTTGCCAACCTCTCCTTTTCCATCTGGGAGCACGGTGGACACTGACTGCTGATGGGGATATATACCTTTATCTTTCTTTTCTTATTAATTTTCGTTATATAGCGGTAACATAGTATATATCACCTTATCCAAATCTGCCAGTCCCACCGTAACAGATGGTGTTTCTTCATCAAATGTTACTTTTGCTTAACCACCAAACCCACGGACCAAAACTTTTTTCCCCTTTCCAACACACCTGTTCCCCTTTTCACCCACATCTGTCCTTTTTCAACTCATTCTGTATATGACCAAAAGTGCAACTCTGCAGGGACACCGTACTCAATGGCATCTCAGCACAACAGCCACCCCTCGGTCCCTCAGATGTGGACAAGTAAAAGACCATTTCCTCCTATCCATGACAAACCGTTGAGATTCACTCTGTGCAGCACTGGTGTTTAGTGGAAAAGCAGATCGAAGATTGCGTAACACCTTCTGCAGATACTCCTGTACACGTGCGTCCCTTTATATGGCAGGAATTATTTCGCCAAATTTTGTCTTGTACCGGGGATCTAACAGTGTGGCAACCCAGTAGTTAGCATTACTTCGAATTCGTACAATCCGAGGGTCATGTTGTAGGTAGTGCAGCAAGAAGACGCTCATGTGTCTTGTGCATCCAGGAGGACCAAGTCCTTGGTGTGTTGGTGGCAGAGAGGTGAGAATCGTGCCTCCTTCCTCTGCCCTCTCCCCCCAACCTCGCACAACCGAAATGTGAGCAAGCTCTCACTCATCTGCTGAGTCTTCCATGCCCATCGCAAGTTCGTCCTCCATTTCTTCATGGCTCCTGCACCTTCCTCAACAATTTTTGCTGATACTATGCGCCCTTGTTAATCCCTATCCCCCACCATAACTGCTGCCTAAGTGCCGCTTACCGTATGGACCTTGTAGATCTTATTATCCCTTCTGCATATGACTCCTCCTGTACTTCCTCACCTTCCTCTTGGACCAATACCTGACTCCGAATAATGCTTACAGTGTGCTCCATCATGTAGGTGACCAGAATTGTCACGCTGAGAATGGCATTGCCAGTGCTAAACATCTTCGTCGACATTTGGAAACTGTGTAGAAGGGTGCATAGGTCCTTGATCTGACACCACTCAAGCAGCGTGATCTGCACCACCTCTGGATCAAGTTAGCCCAGGGTATACGTCATACCGTATTTCAGCAGGGCTCTGCGGTGCTGCCACACACGCTGCAACATGTGCAGATTCCAATTCCTGCGTGTCGGAACATCGCATTTCCGGCGTTTAACTGCCAGACCCTAAGACTTCCGGAGCGATGAAAGTTGTTGAGCTGCTGGGTGCGAAGGATGAAAGTGACCACATAGCAGCGTGCCCGCTGCACGAGGCCATGTAGGCCGGGATGGTATTTTAAAAATTGCTGGAGAATCAGATTCAACACGTGAGCCATACAAGGCCCGTGTGTCACATTGCCCTGACGAAGGGCCGCAGACAGGTTTGCATCATTGCCGCACACGGCTTTTAAGTCACCAACGTAGTCCACTCAATCAATTTGTACTCTGGTCCCAATGGGAAGATACCACACCCTTTTTTAGGCCCCTCCTGTCTGCAGACCACTGCCAGACAAAGCTATGAACCTCTTGTTACTGTTACCCCCAGTTCAGTTTTATGAGTTTGTGTGCTTGTTACCTGACTACTTTTCCTGCTTGCTGTTTATGTACCTCGTTGGCCGATCCGCATTTCACCTCTGCTTGTTTTCTGATTAAGTCCTGGCCATCCCATTCTGTTCCTCTTCCTCAATTAATGTTTTTGAACCTGCATGACTACTATTCTCTGGAACTGCAGCCTTCCACAGGTATTGATCAACGTGGGCCCTGTGTAATTCCAAATCACTGTATAGGGGTTAAAGGGTTTCAGGGTTCTGGGTGTCCAGCTTGGTGAGTGGCTTGCCTCTAGCCTATTCTTTACAGCCCATCTGAGTGTGTCGATCCAGGCAGGCGTTACACCGTGCCCTCTGCAGAAGGCCATGTAGGCCGGGATAGTGTTTTAAAAATTGCTGGACAAACAGGTTCAACACGTGAGCCATACAAGGCACGTGTGTCACACTGCCCTGAAGAAGGGTCGCAGACTGGTTTGCATCATTGTCGCACCCGACCTTCCCTGACTGCTGGTTGACTGTAGACAACCATTGATGAAACTCGGTCTCACTCTCCAGAGCTAACCGTCCACAATTCCTCAGCGGTGTCTCACATTTCCCCTACATTTCAAAGTAAACATTTGACCGCATGATGGCCTTGAGCTCTGCTGCCAGCATAGTAAGGAGGTGTGTGGGATTCCTTGGGCGCAGTTACAAGGAAGGGTGGCCTGACCACACAGGGTTTGGGCCGAGGTGGAGGACCCACACGAGGTTGAGGAGGCAGAAGCAGTGGAGGAACTTGTACATACAGAGGAAGGATTGACACACAAGTCGTGGGGACGGCAAGACTTGTACAGCAAACCCTTCTCCATCTCTCACCATAGTTACCCAGTGCCCAGTCAGCAACATGTAACTCCCCTGTCCATGCTTACTGGTCCAAGTATCTGTGTTGAAATGCACCCTGTCACACACAGAGTTTCTCAAGGAATCGGTGAGGTTGTGTGGGACCTACTGTGGTAGCGCGGGCACGCCTTTCTTGGAGAAGGAGTGACGACTGGCCATCGGCTCTTGGGGCACTGCAATGGGCATAAGGTCTCGAAAATCCTCGGTCTCAAAAGGGTGTAAAAGGCAGCCTTTCTGTTGCCAACAAGTTGCAGATGATGAAACTCAACCTCTTAGGCATGTCATGCCCTTCGAAAATCATGTAAAACATAGCGAGGGGACTCCAACCACAGTCTCCCTCGTTTCCACTAATTGGGCCACACACACCCCACTTGACTGGCATCAGTTGACCCCCATTTTCAAGATGAAAAAGATGCTTTGCATGAAGCACTCTCAAAAATACGCGTGCCTTTGCCGTCCCCTGGCTGACCCAGGGGAAGAAAAGTCCTCTGAGAGCCATGACTTGTTCATCTTGGTTCTTTTAGAAACACAGCGAGGGGACTCCAACCACAGTCTCCCTCGTTTCCACTAATTGGGCCACACACACCCCACTTGACTGGCATCAGTTGACCCCCATTTTCAAGATGAAAAAGATGCTTTGCATGAAGCACTCTCAAAAATACACGTGCCTTTGCCGTCCCCTGGCTGACCCAGGGGAAGAAAAGTCCTCTGAGAGCCATGTCCACATTGTCAGTGGACAGACGCGTGTGCTTATCTGCCAGCAGACCCCCAGCAGCACTGAAGACAGGTTCCGAGAGAACGCTGGCTGCAGGACACGACAAGATCCCCAAGGCGTACGTGGCGAGCTCAGGCAATTTATCCAGATTGGAAGCCTAAAATGAGCAGGGATCAAGTTGCACAATAATTGAATTGATGTTTCCTTGCATATACTCATATATCTGTGTGTCCTCCTCTTTTTCCTTGTCCAGCTCTTTTGTTTTCGCATGAGTATATGTCCTTGTCACTTTCCCATGTGTTTGTGTTGTGAGTTGTTTGTCACCTTTTGGACACCTTTGAGGGTGTTCTCTAGGTGTTTTTATGTGTTTGTAATTGCCTGCCATTGTTTCCTATGCAGTTCGAGTTCAGTTCGTCGAACGTTCGTCGAGCCGAACTCGAATGGGACCTCCGTTCGGCGAACCGACCTCGAGCCGAACCGGGACCGGTTCGCTCATCTCTAGTCCTAACTAGAGATGATCTTGACCCACAGATAATGTAGCACCAGCCTTGGATAATCAATCAATGGTCCTGTGAATCAGTCTGCTCATCTCTAGTTCCAACCATTGCCACTGCCCCTCTGACATTATGCTGAACTTTTGGACAGCAAAGGACCCATATAATGTTCTTTAACAAGGCCCCACTTCTATCTAGGTCTGCCATTGTGCCCTGAGCTCTATACTAAGCGCTTACTTCAGGGATTACATGTACATCTCTGAAAAATATGATTCAAACAAAATTCCCAACTGAAAATTCACTGTAATGAGGGAGATGGCGTCACATTGAACTCCCATACAGACTGTAGTCTGGTGGTGTCCATCTTTTTATGCGTGCACAAAAATGCAGTCAATAACAGTTTTGTGCACCTTTGAAGACAACAACACTGATAAAGAGAGGCTAAATGGAGTTCAGAGTAATTCTGCAGCCTCCTTAGTGAATGGATCTGTGGGGCGTTTCACCTGAATCACGTATTTTGGAAATGTAACCCTTCTTCAGAGGTGAGTGATGTGACATGAAACGCACGTCGGGTTGGGTGCAGCATGAGCTTCACTGCATGCCCACCATGGCTAACTTTCCTTAATACTTCTTGCTCTAATCATGTATATTACTTATGGTTAGGTTGCTATTGGTGATAATGCAGCTCATACTTATGAACATATATAAACACTGTCCTTTTCTGCATGCCTAACCTATACCATTTCAAGTGATAGTGATTTACCTGTCTCATTTATGATTTGGACTTCCTTGGAATTGTGATTTTGATTCATACTATTTATACATTTGTAGATTGCATTATATACACGTCTGCATATTTACATATACTGTAATGAAATGACAGTCCTTTTCTAAGCATGTATGGATAGCTGATGCTATGTATGGCTCTATATTAGCATGATAGCATTCTAAACCAGCATTTTTTGCACTTATTCACCTTGTCACCATATTGGCATCTTTTTTTGAAAAACATAGATCTGGTCTGGAATGTTCCATAGTCATCCATAGTATTTACGTGTATCTTTCTAATCAAACAGATGCATATAAGTGACTTAGGTAATTTTTTTCATGCCCATGTGTTTTAGAACTTTTAAACAGCCATCAGTAGGGGAAGGATCTGAAGGCATGTCTCTGATGTCACTCTTCTACTTCTGGGCATTTACAAAAAGGGGGAGAGCCTAAAGTTTAGGATCACAGTGCATAGCCATTTCTTTGTGCATCTGCAATGTAAGGCTATGTGCGCACGTTGCGTACAGTCACTGCAGAAATTTCTGCAGCGATCTGAAGAGCACATGTGCGCTTTAAATCGCTGCAGAAATGTCCGTAGTGAAAAAAAAAAAAAGCAGATTCCATGCGCTCTGCCTGCAGCTCCTGCCATAGACAGAGTGGGGGCTGCCGGGAAAGCGCACGGAAGAAGTGAAATGTCACTTCTTAGAACGCAGCGCTTCGGCAGTAGCCGAAGCGCTGCACTCTAAAACGCCACGTGCGCACGGCCCCTGCACAATCTCCATAGACTGTGCAGGGGACACAGGACGCATGCAGTTACGCTGCACTACAAAGCGCAGCGTAACTGCATGTATTTGCGCAACGTGCGCACATAGCCTGATACTGACACTGTGGACAGTGTGAAAAAGGACTACTGGCAGCGCCAGTTCTGTCTTTCCTGCTAACTGAGGCGAACATTGATATGGCGCCCCTCCCCAGAGTACTTTATATTTTAACATACTGGGATTTCACTGATGTGGCCATAAATATGTTGATTTTTTTTTTTTTACAAACCTAGTTGTCAGTGGCGGAACTGGAGTGCGATGGGCCCCGGTGTGAAATTTACACCTGGGCCCCCCTCCGGACGTTGGTCAGTAGAGTTCTAAGTCTACAGTGCCTACAAGTAGTATTCAACCCCTGCAGATTCAGCAGGTTTACACATTCGGAATTAACTTGGCATTGTGACATTTGGACTGTAGATCAGCCTGGAAGTGTGAAATGCACTGCAGCAAAAAAGAATGTTATTTCTTTTTTTATTTTTTTTTTAAATTGTGAAAAGTTTATTCAGAGGGTCATTTATTATTCAACCCCTCAAACCACAAGAATTCTGTTTGGTTCCCCTAAAGTATTAAGAAGTATTTCAGGCACAAAGAACAATGAGCTTCACATGTTTGGACTAATTATCTCTTTTTCCAGCCTTTTCTGACTAATTAAGACCCTCCCCAAACTTGTGAACAGCACTCATACTTGGTCAACATGGGAAAGACAAAGGAGCATTCCAAGGCCATCAGATACAAGATCGTGGAGGGTCACAAGGCTGGCAAGGGGTACAAAACCCTTTCCAAGGAGTTGGGCCTACCTGTCTCCACTGTTGGGAGCATCATCCGGAAGTGGAAGGCTTATGGAACTACTGTTAGCCTTCCACGGCCTGGACAGCCTTTGAAAGTTTCCACCCGTGCCGAGGCCAGGCTTGTCCGAAGAGTCAAGGCTAACCCAAGGACAACAAGGAAGGAGCTCCGGGAAGATCTCATGGCAGTGGGGACATTGGTTTCAGTCAATACCATAAGTAACGTACTCCACCGCAATGGTCTCCGTTCCAGATGAGCCCGTAAGGTACCTTTACTTTCAAACGTCATGTCAAGGCTCGTCTACAGTTTGCTCATGATCACTTGGAGGACTCTGAGACAGACTGGTTCAAGGTTCTCTGGTCTGATGAGACCAAGATCGAGATCTTTGGTGCCAACCACACACGTGACGTTTGGAGACTGGATGGCACTGCATACGACCCCAAGAATACCATCCCTACAGTCAAGCATGGTGGTGGCAGCATCATGCTGTGGGGCTGTTTCTCAGCCAAGAGGCCTGGCCATCTGGTCCGCATCCATGGGAAGATGGATAGCACGGCCTACCTGGAGATTTTGGCCAAGAACCTCCGCTCCTCCATCAAGGATCTTAAGTTGGGTCGTCATTTCATCTTCCAACAAGACAACGACCCAAAGCACACAGCCAAGAAAACCAAGGCCTGGTTCAAGAGGGAAAAAATCAAGGTGTTGCAGTGGCCTAGTCAGTCTCCTGACCTTAACCCAATTGAAAACTTGTGGAAGGAGCTCAAGATTAAAGTCCACATGAGACACCCAAAGAACCTAGATAACTTGGAGAAGATCTGCATGGAGGAGTGGGCCAAGATAACTCCAGAGACCTGTGCCGGCCTGATCAGGTCTTATAAAAGACGATTATTAGCTGTAATTGCAAACAAGGGTTATTCCACAAAATATTAAACCTAGGGGTTGAATAATAATTGACCCACATTTTTATGTTGAAAATTTATTAAAATTTAACTGAGCAACATAACTTGTTGGTTTGTAAGATTTATGCATCTGTTAATAAATCCTGCTCTTGTTTGAAGTTTGCAGGCTCTAACTTATTTGCATCTTATCAAACCTGCTAAATCTGCAGGGGGTTGAATACTACTTGTAGGCACTGTATATATATATATATTATATATATATATATATATATATATATATATATATATATATTATATATATATATACATATATATACACAGTTAGGTCCAGAAATATTTGGACAGTGACACAATTTTCGCGAGTTGGCCTCTGCATGCCACCACATTGGATTTGAAATGAAACCTCTACAACAGAATTCAAGTGCAGATTGTAACATTTAATTTGAAGGTTTGAACAAAAATATCTGATAGAAATTGTAGGAATTGTACACATTTCTTTACAAACACTCCACATTTTAGGAGGTCAAAAGTAATTGGACAAATAAACCAAACCCATACAAAATATTTTTATTTTCAATATTTTGTTGCGAATCCTTTGGAGGCAATCACTGCCTTAAGTCTGGAACCCATGGACATCACCAAACGCTGGGTTTCCTCCTTCTTAATGCTTTGCCAGGCCTTTACAGCCGCAGCCTTCAGGTCTTGCTTGTTTGTGGGTCTTTCCGTTTTAAGTCTGGATTTGAGCAAGTGAAATGCATGCTCAATTGGGTTAAGATCTGGTGATTGACTTGGCCATTGCAGAATGTTCCACTTTTTTGCACTCATGAACTCCTGGGTAGCTTTGGCTGTATGCTTGGGGTCATTGTCCATCTATACTATGAAGCGCTGTCCGATCAACTTTGCAGCATTTGGCTGAATCTGGGCTGAAAGTATATCCCTGTACACTTCAGAATTCATCCGGCTACTCTTGTCTGCTGTTATGTCATCAATAAACACAAGTGACCCAGTGCCATTGAAAGCCATGCATGCCCATGCCATCACGTTGCCTCCACCATGTTTTACAGAGGATGTGGTGTGCCTTGGATCATGTGCCGTTCCCTTTCTTCTCCAAACCTTTTTCTTCCCATCATTCTGGTACAGGTTGATCTTGGTCTCATCTGTCCATAGAATACTTTTCCAGAACTGAGCTGGCTTCATGAGGTGTTTTTCAGCAAATTTAACTCTGGCCTGTCTATTTTTGGAATTGATGAATGGTTTGCATCTAGATGTGAACCCTTTGTATTTACTTTCATGGAGTCTTCTCTTTACTGTTGACTTAGAGACAGATACACCTACTTCACTGAGAGTGTTCTGGACTTCAGTTGATGTTGTGAACGGGTTCTTCTTCACCAAAGAAAGTATGCGGCGATCATCCACCACTGTTGTCATCCGTGGACGCCCAGGCCTTTTTGAGTTCCCAAGCTCACCAGTCAATTCCTTTTTTCTCAGAATGTACCCGACTGTTGATTTTGCTACTCCAAGCATGTCTGCTATCTCTCTGATGGATTTTTTCTTTTTTTTCAGCCTCAGGATGTTCTGCTTCACCTCAATTGAGAGTTCCTTAGACCGCATGTTGTCTGGTCACAGCAACAGCTTCCAAATGCAAAACCACACACCTGTAATCAACCCCAGACCTTTTAACTACTTCATTGATTACAGGTTAACGAGGGAGACGCCATCAGAGTTAATTGCAGCCCTTAGAGTCCCTTGTCCAATTACTTTTGGTCCCTTGAAAAAGAGGAGGCTATGCATTACAGAGCTATGATTCCTAAACCCTTTCTCCGATTTGGATGTGAAAACTCTCATATTGCAGCTGGGAGTGTGCACTTTCAGCCCATATTATATATATAATTGTATTTCTGAACATGTTTTTGTAAACAGCTAAAATAACAAAACTTGTGTCACTGTCCAAATATTTCTGGACCTAACTGTATACACACATCCAGTGCATACACACACACTAGGCTGGGATAAAAAAAAAAAATATATATATATATATCCACACCAGGATAGGCCTACACCCTGGGGGACAAATATATGTCACAACAGGGCCCAGTCTGGGAGACAAATATATATAGATATATATATATATATATATATGATACATACATTCACACACACACTAGGCTAGGATTTTATATATATATATATATATATATATATATATATATATATATATATATATATATAAAAATATATATATATATATGCATGCCCCCCAGGACGGCCTCTATGCTGGTATATAGATATATATATCTATATCTGCCCCCCATACTGCATTGAACAAGTAAAGGCTTCAAACTCACCCTCTTCAGGGTTCTCCTGGTGGCCCCAGCGCCGACGGATCAGAGCAGTCTCATCGCGCGCGCAAGATATCAAAGTCCCAGCGCTTTGCGGGGACGTCACTACGCTGGGGCTCTGATGTCCTGCGCGTGCGCTCATGCAGCAGTGCAGGGAAATCATATTTCCCAGCACTACCGCAGTGGTTAACTACATCGGCGCGCTGTATGCGCCGATATAGTTAACAGTAGCACAGCTGCGGTTGGGCGTCCTCTGAGCACAGGGCCCACCCTACGCTACTGTTTGAAAGTAAAGTAACAGCTGAGAGGAGCCGGCTGTTTCTCTGAACGGTGGGCGCCGGCCGTGGGCCCCAGACCTGCCCGGGCCCGGTCGCAGTGGCGACCGCTGCGACTGCGGTCGTTACGCCCCTGCTAGTTGTATATGTTTCTTGGAAAGCTGTGTACTTGGGAAAGCATTTCAGCTTTTCCAAGTTCATAGATTTCAAGGAACAGATAATGTCTACAGTGACTGCAAGGCCACGTGCATACATGGAGTATTTGGTGAGTTTTTTCATCAGTATTTGAGAGCAAAAACCAGGACTGGCTGATATATATAGAAGTGGTTCCCATGTTTCTATTATACTTTTCCTCTGATTGCTCCTGGTTTTGGCTATAAATACTGACTGTGTAAAAAACTCCCTAAACACTCAACGTGTGCACATGAACTTTCCCAGGCACAGGTACAACTAACTGATCTGTTAAATGGAAAACTGGTCCAAAGATCAGATATTAAGAACCTCAACTGCTGTAATATCATGCATTAGTTAAGGGGGCAGTTAGTCTTTGCTGCACCGCTCACCATTTTTTACAGAGATCAGAATGGAACAGTCATGTGTAGTGTCCTACTCGTCACCGGGCCGGGGGTGCAGACCCTCTGCATTGTCACGGGGTGGCCTGGCCCACTTCTGTTACCACGAGGCGTACAGGAAGGAGGGTTGGAGGGTGGCAGTGAGGATGGAGGTAGTAGTTGGAGGTTTAGGAAAGTCTATTCGGATCGTGACGCCACCTGTGGTACGCGGACAGGGATGAGGGCCGTGGCTGCAGTCATGCCTCGGATTGGATCAGACAGTCCTCTGTGCTGTAATCCATTTCCCTCTCCTCTGAGCCACAGCCAGGTTCGGTCGCAGTCCTGGGTCTAAACATGCTGTAATTCAGTCTGTCCTATCACCCGGCGAGTGTAACTATTTCAAGCTTCCCCAGGCTTGCATTTTCTATTGGTGATATTTCTGAAGTGCACCATGCTTGAAATTGCAGCCTTTCTGCAATATGGAGACGGTCCTGTCCTGAGAACTGTTGAAACCTCTGGAGGGGCACGCTACAAATTGACAGGGTACCAATCCCTAAGCCTACCTGGAAATTCAAGATCAGTGGCAAATAGAGACTGCTATTAGCCTTTTCATAAGGAGCAGTGAAATTTCCTGGGAGCTCAGAGACGTAATTGAGTCTGGAATTTCTACAAGAGTTTTCCCTCAGGAATCAAGTCGCCTGCTCGCTGGAAGGGATCAAAGATTTAGAGTTTTCTTGTCTTGAAAATTCAAGGATTTCAAGACACCTTTTCCCAGGTAGAGAAGCAGCGGCAGAATGCATACACTACCACCACACAGCAGAGAAACCAAACTCTCATTGGGGCAGGTTAGACCACCATCATTGGGAATGCTGTAAAAAATGTCCCGGACTGCTCTGCAGAGCTACAGTAAAAAGTAAAAGCTCCCTGTCCTGTCTCTGGCTGAATTATTATCTAATGCACCACCCTTACCTCAACATCCCAAGGAAACAGCCCTAGTTGGTGCTAGGGGACAACCCTCTGGCACTGTGCATCACCACCTAACTCCTGGAGACCTTCATCAGTGCCCGGCCATACCACAGCCAAACATCCCAACTGGCGTCACAAACTCTTTATTTATGTTATTTTTATCTCCCCTTTTTAATAATATTTTTACCCCATCACAAAAGCCTGTCGCACACGCCTGCTACATCGCCACTCGGACCCACCACCGTGACATCAGAGGTCTACCGGGGGGCAGTACAAAGGTGTCGTGGTCAGACACTTAAGCTGCATTTACACTGAAAGATAATTGTGAATGAACATTTTTAAGAATGCTGATTTTACAATAAACTTTCAGTTTAAACATAGTGCTGATCACCCAATGATGTTTGCACAGCACAAAAAATTATTCAGCGGTATTCCTCAAGAACCAGAGGGCAGTATAAAACAATCTATTTTATTGAAAAAATCCAGATAAAATCCATCAAAAGTGATGACGACAACACGGGAGGTTAGTCAGAGACTAGTTTCGGCATACAAGCCTTCGTCCTGTCTGAGTAGAATAGCTATCCTAGTATTCTCTGTACTTTGTCCTGAAGAAGAGGACGGATATGTCCTCGAAACGCGTAGACCTGTGAAAATAAAGGGAAGAAATTTAATAACATCATCTGGACTCCTGTGGTTTGGCACGGTATTTAAACCTGCTTTTCTCCTGCCATCTGATATAGAATAGCTATCTCACACAGCATACTAATGAACTACATTTTGTTTAACATAATTATTTCAGGTGATAAATATGGGGTGTGGAACACAAAGTTTGTTAGAATTAAAAAGGAAAAAAAAAATATTTTTTATATATACATACGGCAAAGGGAGACAATCATAAAAACACTAACTCCCGAGTATTCATTATAAACATAGAAAATACATAAGGATAATAAATGTAAATTTAGGAAGAATCACATGAAAGAAGTAATAAATTATTGTATAAAGGGGCGACATAGAAAAAATTCCTTGATTCAATATCATTAGTAACATGAAATGAGATCATATCTAAGATTTAACCCTGTAGGGGGACGTGTCTCCATTGAAAAGATCCATTTAGACTCTCTATTGAATAAAGTTCTTTTTCTGTCACCACCACGAGTTGGAGTAATTATTTTCTCAATACCATGGAAGGTAAAACCTTCTGTGTTTCTATTGTGCTGTTGGATGAAATGGTTGGATGCGGCAGAGACTTTCAGAGCATTTGTATTTGCAATGTCGGATAAATGTTTTCTTATACGAACTTTTAAAGCACAAGATGTGTAACCTATGTATTGCAGGTCACATATATTACAGTGAATGCAGTATATAACTTAATCCGAGTTGCAATTAATAAAGCTATGGATATTGAAATTTTTGTTATTCACAGTGGAATGGAAGGTGTTTTTTATTTATCGTAAAGGTGCAACATTTACAAATTTTTGCTCCGCATTTATAAAGACCTTTAGTTCTAGCCAGGTTTTAGTTTTAGGTTTTTCCTCAAAGAGACTGGGTCATAATAAACTACCAATAGAGGGTGCTTTTTTTTTTTTTTTTTTAAATAAAACTGATTTGATGTTTTTTTAAAATTTCTTTCACTTTATTATCTTGTTCTAAAATGGGGAGGTATTTTTTGACAATATTAACCACTTCTCTGTATTGTGGACTATATGTAGTGGAAAAAAACAATATTTCCATTAAATAAAGGTTCTTGTTTTTGGTGTTTTTTATTTTTATTTAACAAAAGTTGTTCTCTAGGAATTTTTTTGACTATAGATGATGCTCAATGTAAACTCCAATCAGGATATTTACGTGATTTTAATCTTTGGCAAGTTTTTAATTCTTCCTCACAATAAATCTTAGAATTAGAACTGTTTCTATTCAAACGTATTAATTCCCGCACTGCTATGTTTTTGATCACGTGGGGTGGGTGACAGGATTCAGCATGTAAAATGCTGTTAGTGGCGTTTTTTTTTCTGTATGGTATTATGTCAATTTTATTACTGTCCCCATTAGCTTTAAGTGAAACATCCAAAAAGTTTATTTCCATTGGATTCGTGTAATACGTAAATTTTAGATTATGACTATTGGTATTAATATAGTCCATAAATGTTGGAATGTCAGAAGACGGACCTTGCCAAACAAATAGCAGGTCGTCTATAAATCTCCCCATCCATGCCAAATTTTTCTTGAAAGGATTATTGTCACTGTACAAATACATCTCCTCCCAATTAGACATGACGATATTTGCCATGGATGGGGGGAACTTAGCTCCCATTGAAACTCCATTTAACTGGAGAAAATATCTGGAGCAAAAATAGAAATAGTTGTGAGTCAACAGATATTTTACCGCATCCACAAGAAATTTTTTTTATGGGTAGTGAATAATTGCTATAGACATCCAAATGTCGCACAAGACAGCCAATTGCAGTGGACGGTGGTGACCGTCTGCAGGAGAGGCCGATTGGAGCGAACCGAAAGGACCATGGACGGGCGGTGGCCCGGCGGTACCGGACCGGCGAGCAAAGAGAAGCCAGCACCATCCGGCAGGGCTTACGGACCCCGACAAGGCTAGGGAGTCGCCGTCCAATTTGTCAAATCCGTTAGCGAAGGGAACCTCCTGGGTTTCCCAGCAGTCAAGTCCCGATAGAAGGCGACAGCTCAAACCGTGAAGGGAAACACTGTCACCGCCAAGGCTAAAGTTCCCAGGGCCAGAGCCTGCTGACAAAAGGGGCTCCTTCAGCACCCATCCAAGCTTGGGAGCGGGTTACCGGTGGGAACCCATTGGAACCGTACACACTACACAGGTGCAGGGAAAGGCAGTCACCATCAACCTACCGGGAGCAGAAACCACCGCAGCCGTCAGTGGGCCCCGTCCATCCAGCCGTGTGTTTTACCAAGGACTGTGTCTTCGTGATTGGCTGAGTGAGTACTACCGTGCCGTGCGGCACAGCGCTGCCCCCGCAACCCTGCACCTCGCCAGGCCCCGTAACCCGCCTGCCATCCATCCCTACCTCCCTCACCGGGCCCCAGGACAACCAACCCCCTACCCACGGAGGGGAGAACCAACATCCAAGCTGCTCCCAGTCATCGCTCCCGGGATCCCCGTCCAGAGCAGCGGTGGTATCACAACTTCACCACAACCGTGGGTGGCGTCACGGACAATAAATCCCCAAAACCATTCCCCTTTTCACTCACGGGCGAGGAACGCCGCTCGAGTCCCCGGGATCCGGCCTACCGCTCGAGCCACCACCGAGCAGCAGTAGCAGCAGCAGCCGGACCCGAGCAGTGGGAGAGCGCACCGTCCCCTCCTCCGCCCGCGACATTTTCACCAGCGATATCGCTGTGAGTAACACCCCCTTAAGAGTAATGAATGATCTATACGGATCAATCAGTGAGCTTCATTGGCTTTGGTCTTCTTGTTTTAACGGGCTGCATTCAGAGGCGGATTATAATGAGGGCAATCTGGGCTACCGCCCGGGGCCCAAGGCTCCAGGAGGCCCATGCTCTGAACAGTAAATTGCCCCCATTATAATCCACATGAAACATTTTTAAGCTGCTGGGTCCGCCCGCCATGCAGCACATCGGCAGGACCAGGGCTGCCAATGCAGCCATCAGGGAATTACAAATGTGACTCCTGTAAAGAGCCCCATGAACAGAAGCCAGGAGGGGGCGGGGCCGCTGACAGCCTGGGCCACTCCCCTTTCATTCCTCTGCTCACTGGGCCCCAGAGATGGGGGCTACCATCAGGGCAATGAGGGGTCCCGGGTCGCTCATAGAGAGCTGCCCTCTCTCTTCCTGCACTGATCTAGGTGATTGGTGCAGAGTAGACAGAAAATGTACTTGAGCAGAATGGAGGCTGAGAAGGTGAAGGACCTTGCCTGATCACAAGACCGGTGACCTGGCAGGTCCTGTCGCTGTTCAGCTGCTGCAGCTTCTGTGCAGCTCCCAGTGTCTCCTCTCCCGCTCTGCACTTGATCAGGTACTGCAAGATGTGGTAATGTATAGTGTGAGTAAGGAGATGTGCTTGTTGTAGAGCTGTGTGTGTATATGTGCATGTAGTCTGTCTGTCTCTTTCCCTGGCTGGATGTCTATTTCCCTGGCTGGCAGTCTGTCTGTCTTTCCCTGGATGGCAGTTTCTGTCTGTCTTTCTTTCCCTGGCTGGCAGTCTCTGTCTGTCTGTCTTTCCCTGGCTGGCAGTCTCTGTCTGGCTGTCTTTCCCTGGCTGGCTGTCTTTCCCTGGCTGGCTGTCTTTCCCTGGCTGGCTGTCTTTCCCTGGCTGGCTGTCTTTCCCTGGCTGGCTGTCTTTCCCTGGCTGGCTGTCTTTCCCTGGCTGGCTGTCTTTCCCTGGCCGTCTGTCTTTCCCTGGCCGTCTGTCTTTCCCTGGCCATCTGTCTTTCCCTGGCCATCTGTCTTTCCCTGGCCGTCTGTCTTTCCCTGGCCGTCTGTCTTTCCCTGGCTGTCTGTCTTTCCCTGGCTGTCTGTCTTTCCCTGGCTGGCAGTTTGTCTGTCTTTCCCTGGCTGGCAGTTTCTGCCTGTCTTTCCCTAGCTGGCGGTCTGTGTCTGTCTGTCTTTCCCTGGCTGGCAGTTTCTGCCTGTCTTTCCCTAGCTGGCGGTCTGTGTCTGTCTGTCTTTCCCTGGCTGGCAGTTTCTGCCTGTCTTTCCCTAGCTGGCGGTCTGTGTCTGTCTGTCTTTCCCTGGCTGGCAGTTTGTCTGTCTTTCCCTGGCTGGCAGTTTGTCTGTCTTTCCCTGGCTGGCAGTTTCTACCTGTTTTTCCCTAGCTGGCGGTCTGTGTCTGTCTGTCTTTCCCTGGCTGGCTGTCTCTTTCCCTGGCTGTCTGTCTGTCTCTTTACCTGTCTCTCTCTCCGTCTCTCCACCGATATCATATTTTCTCACACATAAGCTTCTTATACTAACAATGTCCCTCTTTGCCTATAGCAACCAATCACAGCTCTTATAAATGACCTGCGGCTCCCAGCTCCAATGACATTAATGTAAGAAGGTTTTGTGGTCAATAACTGTAAAGCGCAGGATTAAATTTTCCCCTCAAAACATAGTCTATGACGTTCCATGAGTCACCTGAGGTGTCTGTGTAAATTATCGTGATTGTAAATGTGACGGTGCGGATTCCTTAAGCGGACATACACACACATATACACACACACATTTTTATATATATATATATATATATATATATATATATATATATATATATATATATATATATATATTATATATATATTACACACACACAGCTTTATATATTAGATATACGCGTATGGCTGACAATTCTAGGGCTCATCATTTTGATGACCCGAAAGACTGTGCATGCAGTTTTTTTTTCTTCGGGATGTCAAAATGACGACTAGCGGTTAATGTTTGGTGAGGACTGTTTGCAGAATTGGAGATTTTCCAAGAGTGATGGTGGAACTGTGGAAAGTTCGAGGGAGGATCTCAACTCACCTGGTAAATGCATCACTGGGGTCTTTTCTCTGGGGGACGGTGCAGGGAGGTCAGCTCCGTGTTCAAAGAGGCAAAGTCCAGCAATAGAAAAAAAGATGCATCACATCCAAGAAATAAGGTTCAGCACAGTAAAAGACGTCCGGCACCACCAAATCACATATAAAACTCCACAATATATGGAAATAGCCCAACCATATAGAAAATATTCCAACCGCTTACCATAAGGTCACATAAGGGTGGTGCTCAACAAAGGAGTTAAGAAATAAGGTTAAAAAACAATTTTATTCCATAACTTGTGCAAATTTAGCAGGATATGTCTAAAGACTGCTTTACGTATGTGTGGCACGTTCAATTTGTTGAATGTGCCGCACAAACGATTAACCCCCGTCACACGTACTTACCTTTCATATGACCTCGATGTGGGCGAACGTCCACTTCCTTGAGTGGGAGGGACGTCCGGCGTCACAACGACGTCACGCGGCAGCCAGCCAATAAAAGCGGAGGGGCGGAGCAGAGCGGGACGTAAACATCCCACCCACCTCCTTCCTTCCGTATTGTGGGCCGGGAGCCGCAGGACACAGGTAAGATATGTTCATCGTTCCCGGGGTGTCACACACTGCGATGTGTGCTACCCCGGGTACGATGAAAATCCTGACATGCAATTCTAGAGAAAGGTACGATGTGTATGCCATGAAAGTTTTAACGTTCAATCGCAATCGCACATACCTGTCACACACTGCAATGTAACTTACGATGCCGGATGTGCGTCACTTACGACGTGACCCCCGCCAACACATTGTAAGATACATTGCAGCGTGTAAAGCGGGCTTAAGACTAAGAACCTCTTTTAGGTTTGGAACGTGTAAGCCATTTGTTTTACACTTCGTGGACGTCCATCCTACCTAGTGTTAGTTTTAACCTTATGGAATAAAATTGGTTTTTAACCTTATTTCTTGGACATGATGCTGTAAACAACTTTTTTCTATTGCCGAAGATTCGAGGGGTAGAGGCGGATCTGTAGTGCTGGCGGAGTCTGAATGGGGCCCGAAATTTTTGGCAATATGGGGCCCTGAAACTCCTGGTGGCAGCGCGGCTGAGGGAGTCCTGCCCACCTGTCTGCCGAAGAAGCGCGTCCTCTGCAATGGTGACGGCAGACGGGGTTGTTGCAGGTTACACTGGAGTCCAGTAGCCTGAAGAATGGAGACGGATCGGTGACCTGTTCTGTAGACGTGCCTGGCGACCTGTTCACTAGCAGCAAACAATAGAGGCACACTATGTGCAAAGGGGGGGGGCGAGGGTGTCTTCTATCGGTGTTCTGTGGCATTGATCTATGTAGTTTCAATCCTCTATTCCCAATCCATACACTGTGTATGTATAGATTGGGAATGGAGGATTGAAACTCCATGGGTGAAACGCCCCAGCACACTGTGCACCACTGGCCCTACTTCCATCTTGGATATTTCCAATGTCTGCCTCCACATACTGTGTGTGCCCCTCCATCAGTATTTTCTGCATGTATCACGATATATGTAGTGGTTATAATGGAGGGGCATACACAGTGTGCAAGCCGGGGACATCTGCCCCATGTAGTTTCAGTTCACAACAATCCCATACCCCATATATATTTTCACTACTACAATAAGGCTGTGTGTACACATTCAGTATTTGGTGAATTTTTTAGAAATACGGAGGTAAAAAAAAGTCACCAAATGCTGAACGTGCACACATTGCCTTACAAATAATGAGGTAAAAAACTAATCAAATAATCAATGTGTGCACATGGCCCAAGGAATCTTGCACACCTTCAGTATTAGAGTTTTTGTTACCTTAGTATTTGTTAAGCTATGTTCACATAGGGCGGTTTTGCAGTTTTTTCATTGGTTTAATGAAGTGAGTGCTGCGGCTGCCGTTTGCTTCCTGTTGATTGCTGCTGTGTCAAGGAGACGGAAGCCTATGCTAATTGGATGTGGGGTGAGTATAGGCTTTTTTATTTTACCAGGGCTGTGGAGTCGGAGTCGTGGAGTCGAAGTCGGGGTCGGAGCTCATTTTGGTGGAGTCTGAGTCTGTATAAAATGCACCGACTCAGACTCCTAAAATATATAATAAAGTGGGGACAGTAGTGTAATGCAGAATGTGCTGAATATTTTTTCATAGGAATTTGGGAAAGTTATGAAATGTCCTATAAATGGCTGTTCTATTCCTGATCTAAGGCTACATTCACACACAGCGTTTTTGCTGCGTTTTTTGAGGATACGTTTGTCAGCTACAAAAGCAGATCAGCTTTTTTAAAAAAACGCATCACCTGAAAGGTTTTTGAGCTCATAAATAATGCTTTCAATAGCAAAAGCAGATTAGAAAAATGCCACACAAACTGACATGCTCATTCTTTGTGAGGATCTGTTTTTGAGCACAAGAACGGATCCTCACAAAACGCTGTGTCTGAATGTCCTATCTTGAAACCCATTGCCTTTGCTGGGATGCCCAGAGTCACTGCATTTCACTGAACTATTTTGCCATCAATGTTCGATATTTTTGTGACAAGAAAGAAATTGTTAGCAAGACACTGGCAGTAAAAGATACTAAAGTTCATCACACCAGCCAGTTTCTCCAGGCCTTAGTGGAAAAAGTTCTGCAAGATTACAAACTCAAAAAAGAACAGGTTCTTGCTATTGTAACTGACAATGCTTCAAACATGATAAGTACAATTAAACTGATGAATGAGAGTAATGAACAACAGCTAGAAGAAAATTTAGGATTCAGTATGTTTGAGATGGAAGGCCACAGTGCTGCTCATTTAACTGAGGAACAAACAGATATTACAACTGAAGAACAGAAAAATGATACTTTAGGATTAGATAATCTTGTTGAAGCTGCTTCAAAACACTTTCATATTCATCACATGCGCTGTGTTGTGCACACGCTGCAGCTGGCAATAACAGATAGTCTGCAAGAGGGACCCCGATTTCACACATCCGGCTTTTCGCCGGTTTGGCGGATGCGGCGTACTCCAGTACAATGTATACAGTAAAGTGGCAACGCGACAAATGCCGGTAACATGCTGTCATGTGACCCAGAATTTGCGGCGGTGCCTCTGTACTGTATCGTACTGTACTGGCGTGCGCCGCATTCACCAAACCGGCGAAAAGCCGGATGTGTGAAACTGGGCGGACATGCTGGAAATCTGATTGGAAAAGTGAGGAAATTGGTTATTGACTCCAGAACCCCTAAAATTGATTCCATCTTGAAGAGACGTACTGGGAAAGGGGCAATTGTTGATCAAGCCACTCGGTGAGGCAGCACTTATTTAATGACTGAGCGATTGCTTGAACTACAATAATTTCTTATAGATATGGTGAATCCTCAAGTAACCTTAAATGAAGGTCAATGGACACAGGTGGCTGAATTGAAGGAATTGCTTAATCACCCATTTACCGTGACTACAAAAATTACAAGCTGAGGATTTAACTCCTGGCATTTTCATAAGGGAGTGGAAGAACTTGCTATTTTGCCTGTCCCAAAGAGGAGGTTTAATCGCAGATGGCATTTCTGCTTCAATGAAACGGAGAGAGACACAGCTATTGGAAAATAAAATTCTTCTGGCAGCTGTTTATGTGGACCCAAGTCATCGTATACTGCTTGATAATCAACAGCTTACTAAAGGAAAAGAAGCTTTGAGTGAGGTAGCAGTTAGGATGTGCGGCTACAGGACTGCCAGGCGCAAGAGGACTTGGGTCCTGACAGTGCTACTGCTGCCATATCTTCATCCTCATCAGATAAGGAGTTTAACTTTGACAAGTATTTGGATGACATGGAGCAGCAAAGCGTTGCCGCAAGGAAAAAGATTTCACTTAGTCTCCTATAGCAAGCAGATTGACCAGATTTCAGTAAAATTTTTCACTTGCTATCAAAGAAATAGAAAAATTCAACCATTCATCAAAACTGACTGTGCAATTCCTTTATACCCGGCAATTCCTTTATACCCGGAAATTGTTAGAGATGTTGCCCATGTGATTACGGCTTTGCCTCCAACCCAAGTTAGTGTAGAGAGGTTGTTCTCTAGCCTTAAAATTATTAGGTCAGATTTGAGGTCATCTGCAAAGGAGGATCTGATGGAAGCAATTCTATTTCTTAGAACAAATTCATAGACTGCACAAATGTTATTTAGTATGTTTTTGTTGAAAACTGTTTTTTGCCACTTACATAGTGTATTACATAATGCTATATATAACACTATGTAAGTGGCCAATAAACAGTTTTCAACAAAAACATACTAAATAGTAATATTTAGAATATTACTTATATTTAAGTGAAAAATGTATTGTAGTAAAATGTGAACATCAGACATTTAATCATTTTTATGATACAATAATCAAGATATTTACGGTAGATAGAACATAAAATATATTTATTGGAATACAACTTTAGAACACAAAAAACTAATAAATTGTAAATATGTAATACAATTTGTAATACATATATATATATATATATATATATATATATATATATATATACACACACAAGATATATATATGTAATCTACTGTATATTACCTAGTGTATTACATATTTACAATTTATTACAGTTTGTGTTCTAAAGTTGTATTCCAATAAATATATTTTATGTTCTATCTAAATATCTTGATTATTGTATCATAAAAATGAATGTCTGATGTTCACATTGTATTACAATACATTTTTCACTTAACTATAAGCAATATATGTGGGAGTCGGAGTCGGTGCAAGGGAAATTGAAGAGTCGGAGTCAAAGGTTTGGCTTACCGACTCCACAGCCCTGAAGCGCTTGAATTCAGAAGGTTATCATAGTAGTGGACAACCCTTTTAATAAATAATACTTACCGTATAAATGTAAATTCTTAACAAGTGGGTTTTTTTGTGTCTTTTTCCTTATATGCATCTTAATTTATTTCATATTGTATTCCAGATTTCATTAAGGAATTTGACCACAGGAAACAAACGGGATTTCAGTGTGCTCTTCTATTTGTTACCAGTCTCCAGAAGCCCACATCAATCTGTCTCACCCCAAGTTGTGTCTGCTATTTTGGAGGAGCCGCTTCTTTTCTAGGTACCGTATTTCCTGATTATAAGACACACTTTTTCCCTCCAAAACTGGGGGTAAAATGGGGGTGCGTCTTCTGATCTGGATATGGCTTACCAGAGCAGCGGTGGTGGAACGGGATCACAGGAGGCAGGGTTGACGATACTGATGGCTCGGATGATGGAATGTCACTCCAGAGCATCGGCTCAGGAAGGTCACAGGACGGAGGGTCATTGATGCGGCGGGCGCCATTGATCTGACAGCGAGCTGCGGGCTCCATTGATTCACCCAAGGTTGACGAGATTGACTTCAAGAAAATGGCCATGGAGGCAGTGCGTGCACAAATTGACACGATGGACTTTAAGAAAATGGCCGCAGAGTCCTATCTGCGCACACGCCTCCTCTGCGGCCATTTTATTGAAGTCAATCTTGTCAACTGCAGGCGATTCAATGGAGCCCGCAGTCCGCCGGCAGATCCGGCATGGTAACAATACATGCAAAACAACTTTGTCCCCAGCTGTAATGTATCTGAGCTCCAAAAGAGGCAAAAATAATTGTTTTAACTACAAATATTAGAACAATTTCTTATAAATCAGTTAAAAAAAGGTGTAACATCTAGTTTTCAGGATTTGCCACATTATCTGATAAGGATAAAGAGGTGCTAAGAACACTAATCCTGAGAATTTGTCAATCTTTTAGTTTATCACTTAAATCTTTTTATAGAAGACAAAAAAAAAAACAGTGATGATATACCGCTAATAAAATACCATTCCACCATCTCAGAGCAGGAGTATAACCTGTCATTTCTTAATAAATAAGTTGCTGGATTGGATCTGTACAGCTAAAGGACAAATCATTCAAAAGATTTTTGGCAAAAAAATAATATATTGAAATTAAACAAACATTTAATAATATAAAACAAATTACATATTTATAAAAAAAAAAGTAGTAAAAATAATGTCCAGTAAAACCTGTTATGTTTTTACCATTTATTTTCTATAGGCTCTTACAAAATTGCAGTATCGCCTCCACTCAAAGAAAGTTAGAAGATCCCTCCTGCCCCCTACTGGACAAAGCTGGAATACTGTTTTCATCACATTGTGTATGAAGTTTTAAGAATATTCTAAAGAAATTTCAAAAAGGTAATTTAGAACGATACATTCCCAGGTAAAGTAATCATATAATATTTGGTAAAACAATGTCATTGGATCATAAATATAACAACTATCCTTACTATTCGGGCTGTTAATAAATTGCATACAAACACTGACTATCATTTATAATGAAGTAGTTTTATTGTATAAGAAATTTAAAAAAAAAAAAAAATCAAGATCACAAAAATTACAAATGGGTACTATGTATCTGACATTCTTCAAGATCACAAATTCTATATTCCTACCGCCATTATTGCAACAGCAGCAATATAGGCGGCTGCAGGAGTTATTCGGCGGGCAATTTTGCCTTTAATTGTTCACAGTCTGTGTACGGTTCCAGACAGGCTGCATAGGCCATGACGTGGGCAATGTAGCTCTGCTCATGGATGCCATGGAAAAGATGGGCAAATGGTCCTTTAGCCATGATTGCCACGTCCTCTCCTCCATGAGTCTCCGACACTAGTGGCACAGCAGCCTGTTGTCTGTAATTATTGGATTCTGTGGAAAACAAGAAAGATGAAGTTTTAGTTACGGTGATAACCACATCTCAAATCCTGGTCAAAGAAAAGTGAAAGAAAAATTGCTATTAAGAACAAATAATATTATAAAGATATTCTATCACAAACATTGCATTTCATCTCCATTCATTGTTTATGCCTACTTTATTTAATCTGTTGAGAAATTAAGAAATATTACTATCAGGGCTATATCAGGCATGACTTAATAGTTAATAATATAGAACAGATGGAAAACTAACAAAATTCCAAAGATGAGATATGCATAATAATGATAAAACATAAATTTTATTACATGTATGAATTAAAACACTATAAAAAATGCCAACATTTTAGTGAATCACTAAAGGGCCACAACACAGATAAAAATTATAACATATATTATGCAGAAAATACGGTGATAATGGCTCAAAGAAAGTGTAAGCAGAAAAAGTTCATTGACTCATATATATAGCAGGTAGGGACATCTAGTGGTTTATTAGCCAAGCTACAGAGTCAGGATCCAATATTTGGGAGCTCAAAGCTTAATACCTACACACTGCTATATAAGGTGTTGTTGTAGAGACCCAAGATATAAAAATACAAAATAGAGTTATTCCATAAAGTAAAAACCTTACCAAAAATCAATAAAGTGCTCTTGTGCTGCAGCCTCCTGACCGACGAGCGTTTCGCAATATAGCTTCTTCTTGGGGGAACGTATTCTGCTTACACTTTCTTTGATCCATTATCACAATAGTCTCTGTATAATATATGCTGTAATTTTGGTCTGTGTTCTGGCTGTTTAGTGAGGCACTCACATTTTGGGATTTTATAATAGTGCTTAAATTATTACATTTAATAAAATGTAGATTTTAATGTTATTATGCATTTCTATTCTTTGGAATTCTGTTAGTTTTCCATATGTTCTTTATATTTTTGAAAAGTTTTGTGGCATACTGAGGACACTTTAATGAATTAATGTTAGTTAATAATACCTGTATCGATGTTTGTGATGTCCTCTCGTACTCCATTAGTGAGCTTAAATCCAAGTCCATTCCCATACAAAAGGCTAGTGAAAGGTTTAATGTCACTGGCTTTATTTGGTGCCAAACCTACAAAGATCAGAAAGTAATAATCATATACCCTGCATGTTATATCTAAAGCCTTGAATATGTAGCGATTTTCAGTGCTCTTTATTCAATTATGTAAAAGAGCTTCTAAAGACCTATTAACCAATAGCACTTTAACCTTAGCCACAACACAGAGCTGCCCCCCCCATTCACAGATTCTCTTTATGTCAATAGGAATAGGGACACAGTGCATAAGTTTATTCATTCTGTTCGCCTGCAGATCACAAAGAAATATATACCTAATTCTTAACCCCTTCATGACCAGCCGATTTTGTGCAGTTCTTCCGAGAGACGCAACATTTTTATTTTTCAGTCAATATGGTCATGTGGGGGGGGGTTCATTTTTTTGTGGAACGTGCTGTACTTTTAAATGAAACCATGAGTTTTACCATTTAGAGTACTGGAAAATAGCAAAAAAATTCTAAATGCGGAAAAATTGTAAAAAAAAGTGTGATTACACTATTGTTTTTGAGATATTTTATTCACTGTGCTCACTATATGGTAAAACCAATGTGTTAGTATGATGTCTGAGGTTGGTTCAAGTTCGTAGACACCAAACATAAATAGGTTTACTTTTATCTAAGGGGTTAAAAAAAAATTAGAAGTTTGTCCGAAAAAAGTGGCGTACATTTTGCACCATTTTCCACGACCATAGCATTCTCATTCTCATTCATGAATAAGCGACCATAATTTATTGCGAAACGTACGTCGGGTCCTCCACGTGGAGCACTCCTTCCTGCAGGCTCTGGTTACCGGCGTCCCAGGTATCACCGCTGATTGTTTGCTAACTGACACTTGGCGATCAGCATAAGCATAGGCTTTGGGCGTACATCCGGTTGGCATTGTGCTCCGGCGTCCTAGGTATTATCGCTGCTTTTCTGTTAGCTGCTTATTTGGCAATTTTCTTAGGCCTAAGCTTGTGGACGTACTTCCGGTCATTATGTATTTTGCACCAGCGCCCTAGGCATTAATGCTGATTCTTCTGTTAGCCGTACATTCAGCGATCAGCCCCTGTTTTTTGGACTTACACCCGGTCATCTTTGCCTGCCTTTCCATCGCCCACCATTTGCAGGTGTTTGTGGACCGGGCGCCCAGGTTTCACCCCTTTTTTTGACCTTCATCTTTAGCCGTTGTTTCGGCCTTTACTCTTTGGGTCATCCAGTTTAGGGCGTTCATCAGGTTCACTCTCATTTGTGTACCTACTGTACCATTCTTTTGTACTAATCGTATTTACTGTCAATATTGTACTATAACTGTGTCTTATGGATAAATGCGTAATTCTATTTTTTAATATATTTGTCCTAATAAAAATCACTTTTTAACTTTGTACCTTTAAAACTCGATGTCCTCCTTGTTTTCATGCTTTATTTTAATCGCCTGTTATTGCATTTTGCGCAAAATTTGTGGCAACCGAAAAACGTAATTTTGACATTTGAAATTTATTTTTATTTTACTAGTACCCCTAGGGGGGTATAAGGATCAGCAGTTTGATTCATTTCAGAGCACTGCTCAGACTGGGAGAAATGATTATCTGTTGTGACAGCCAGTACTCGGCTGTTTCTTACAGGACTTGAGTCATGTGAACTACAGGAGTCATCACATTACCCGGTGCTACCATGACAACCACCGGATCCACGTGATCACGTCACGTAACTTCCGGTATCGGCCTGTAAATAAAGTTTTAGTGCAATCGCGATTATAATGGTGCTGTCACATATTGACAGCTCCATTTAAGGGGTTAAAAGGCACGGGAGGAACGCGATTCCACTCGTGCCTTGCAGGCACACATGTCAGCTGTACAAATCAGCTGACATGTGTGCTGATCGCCGCAGGCTGCTTGCAGGGATTAACACTATGACCGTTAGGACGTAATATTACCACCTGTGGTCGTTAAGGGTTTAAAGGAGTTGTCAAGTATTGGACAGTCCAATCTTAAAAGCTCCAGTGGCCATCATAAAATAAAAATGCTTGATACTTCTTAGAGCATTCTCAGCAATATCACGTGATTTTTAGTTGTCACTTGACATTGCTATATCACATTGCATACAATACCATTGCATACAATCAGCGGCTGCTGATCAGCTGCAGACTTCATTATTCCATCAGAGTGAACGTAGTACTATATTTATTAGTAATAGTAAATGAAAAAAAAAATGTAAAGAAAACCTCTTTAATTGCCTTACCAAAAATACTATTCCCACGGTCTGTGTAGCCACCAAAGGTGAAGACGTGTGAGTGGTCCGCAGTCACAACAGTCAGGGTGTCAGAATCTGATGTAAGTTTTCCAGCTAAACGGATAGCTTTGTCAAATTCCACAGCCTCAGTGAGTGAATTTTTAGCATTTCCATCATGGTGTCCATGGTCGATTCTACCTCGTAATTTCAAATAAAAAAGGATAATTAGTATCAACTTATAGGAATCACAAACATAAGTGGAATTTAAAATATCCTACTTTATTATTTTAATCTTAATTTCAGGAGGAGAGTATGTCAAAGCGTACAATAAAAAGTTTAATCAGGTATTGTAATAAATAATATAAACATGATAATTAAATACATTCTAATTCAGGGTTAGGTGGTCATTTGTGATGCCCTGGCGCCGCCAGGTGGTCACAGAAGTGTACTGTACCCCACATAACACCTTCCCACACAAGGGTCCCACCAGCTAGAAAACCCTAGCCACCCCCCCAGGGTAAGAAGGACACACCAGTGGGCAGGACCAGGCAGATTGGGAGCGCCCACCTAGGGGTCTTGAGGATCCGGGGGCGGGAACAAGATAGTCGAAGTCTAAGTTTAGAGTTTGAAGTTGGAGGTCAAGTGGAGAGGAGTGACAGTGACAGACTGTCAGAGGAGAGCTGAGCCTAGTGAAGAGTAGATAGGGTAGTGGCCCTGGTCTGCTAAGTGGCAAGCAGATGACCGTGTAGAAAAGGCGACGGGAATACGGTCGCGGGAAATCCAGAGTAGACCGGGACAGGGTTGGAGCCCGCCGGTACCGACAGCGGAGATCCGGTCCGGAAACCGTGCACAGGCGGGGTACCTGGACCCTAGTTAGAAGACAGTTGCAAGTCCCTTCTCTAATTCACCAGGCCGGGAGCAGGTTTCAAGCCTAGTTCCAGAAGTTTAGCCCAGATAGAGCAAAACGGCAGCCCCCCACGGGGGATAGGGTATCCGCAAACACCCACTGAAATCCCAAGGGTCAGTTTTCGCGGGCACGTCTCCCAACCAGAATACCCCGGGAGTGGACTTCCCCAGTCCAGACGGAGTCGTCCAAAAGTGAGGAAAAATTACAGAGTGCCGAAGGAAGGGACATCGGTACACCAGCCCGGGTGTGGGACCCGAGTACATCTGGACGCGGCAGCTGGCCACTGACACTTTGGTTTATCAACGGACTTGTGTGCAATTATTCCACAGTGAGTACACCAACACTCCCCGGTCCGGCCCGGCGCACCACCTCCGGCCTACATCACTCTCCGTGTTCTGAACATTGAGCCCCGGGGCATCCATCCCTACCCACGGAGGGGTTAACATCCAGCTGCTATCCCATCTCCCCCCGGGTGATCCCCAACAGCAGCGCTGGTACCATATCTTACCACACACCGTGGGTGGTATCACGAGGTATCTACAGCAATCCCCGTACAAATATGTCCCCTTTTTATTTGAGTGTCCGCGCGACTCCCGGGTCCGGAAATCCCTCGAGCCACTGCGGATCCGGATCCGAGCAGCCTGGCTGCTACTGACGTGGGGGCGGCACACATTTATCACATCATATTGGGAGATACGAAAGAATGTAATATATATGACATATCCTCTACCTCATGTCAAAGTCTAGGATCTTTTTTGGGTTGTTTTTTTTAATCTACAGTTGTTAAAAATTTTTTATTAAGTCAGCAAATTATCTACTAATTATTTGCTTACTAATTACGCCATGTGCACACGTTGTGTATTTGGGGAGGGTTTTTGTACCTCAGTATTTGTAAGTGAAAACCAGGAGTGGGTAATAAATACAGACGTGGTGCCCGTGTTTGTATTATACTTTTCCTCTGATTGTTCCATTCCTGGTTAGGGCTTACAAATATTGAGGTAAAAATCTCTCCAAATACTCGATGTGTGCACGTGGCCATAGTATGGATTGAACACAGTGAGACTGTACCAGAACTGGTTGCAATACAAAAAGGTTGCAATACTCTGCCTCAGAAATCTATCCTACCACTGATTCTTTCTTTTTTTTTTTTACAGTGAAAGAGAAGGCAGCTGGGGTAACATTTAAAGAGGTTGTCCAATATCCTCAGGATAGGTCATCAATGTCAGATCGTCCGGGGTCTGACACTCCACACCCCCACCGATCAGCTGTTCTCGATGCCAGCAGCGGGCAGCCGGAAATGCTCAGCTCCAGCACTGCACAGTCTTCGGATAGTGGCCGTGGCCAGTGCTGCACATCTCCTATTGATCTGAATAGGAGGCGGATGTGCAGATCTTTCAATTATTGTTTTTGTCTGTAAGTTCCACTCCTGGCTCGTTAAAGGGTCGATATTGACTTTTATGATTGTGTGCCGCCCCCGTGAAAGCAGCCGAGCTGCTCGAATCCGGGTTCGCTGTGGCTCGAGGGTCTCCGGACTCAGAGGTCGTGCGGCCACTCAAATGAAAAGGGAATATTTACAGGGTAATTGATATGTAGTTTGTGACGACACCCGTGGTGTATGGTAATTTGGGGAGTACCCGGGTTGACGAAATGGGGCAGCAAGGTGTTATAACCCTCCACGGGTAGGGGGTGCCCCAGGACTCGGTGAGGGGTGCCGTGGGGTGCAGGGGTCGCTCTCGTACTCACTCAGTTCATAAGCAGACACTGACAACCGGTTAAACCAAGCCTCTGGGTACCGCTGCCGCTGAGGGGAGCTCGTCTGGGTCCCGTCCCCAATGGTGCTGGCTGGTGATACGCGACCTTCCTCCTGGCACTTAGTTTGACTTCAACTTGATGGCTCGGTAGCATGGAACTAGCTGGGCCCCGCTCCCTACTATGGCTAAGTATGGGAGCTTGCTCTCTCTGGAGCGGGTGGGAACAGATCATAAAGGCTCCGTTCTCCTCAGGTGAATTATCGGGTTGCCTGAAGCTACTCCCCGACCTAGGGTTCGTGTACCACCGTCGTGCCTTTCGGTCCCGGACCGGTGATAGTGCTAGGCTGCCAGCTGTCCTCCTTGACAGGTCTGAGCACCTCGCCACAATCCCCTGCGACTGGGGGTCCGACTCCTCTAGGCCCAGACCGTCTGCAACCTAGACAGCTACTTCCGGAGTCACCGTTCCAGATTTCCTCTGAGCTCCTCTCCGCTCGAGGGCTACTTCCCACCTCTCCTTCAACTATCCTCACACTCTCCTCTGCTACACTGACTACACTCTTCACCTCCCCGCCCTGACCCCCCAGGTGGGCGACTCTATTCCACTCAAGCCGTCCACTGGTGTTACTGGTGGGTGTGGTGCAGGGTGTATCCAAGATTTCATTTGCTGTTGGAGGCAACACCATTTAGTTAGGGACCCAGAACCAAGAGGGCGGCGGAATACTGCACGGAAGGGCAGCTTGTGCAGTACCCTGTCCAAGGGTGTCACATTTGCTACTAGGTGGCACTAGAGTTCAAGGCCTCCTCCTCTCTGAAAAGGTATTCTGCAAACGCTTGGCTTTGGCATACAAACGCTGATGCAAAAGTACTGACATGTGAATGAGGCCTAAGTCTGGGGTAACATTTCTGGTTTAAAGAACAAGGCATCTTTTAAAAACTAGTTGGCTGGCATTGCCACAACCTGTCTGGCCTCAGTTCCTTCCCATCTTGGTGGAGATGCCAAAGACTGGCGTGAAAAACCCAAAAGTTGCAAAAATCTGGCAAACACCATGATGAATCAGGGCCTAAAATGTTTGCTTCTTTCAAACATCTGGATGTCCTTAGGTTGTCTTTGTTTTTTTCAATGAATGCTGATCACTATAAGCACAATCTGAAGATCATAGATTTTACAGTAGCTCTTAAGGTGGTGTCACACACAGCGATGGCGACAACGACGTCGCTGCTACGTCACCATTTTCTGTGACGTAGCAGCGACGTCCCGTCTCTGTCACTGTGTGTGACATCCAGCAACGAGCTAGGTCGCTGTTGCGTCACAGAAAACCCTTTAGGCTGCTTTCACACATCCGGTTTTTGCAGTGCGGCTCAATCCGGCTCAAAAACCTATGCAACGGATGCGGCGAAAAAAAACAAATCCGTTGCATACGTTTTTCCATGCGGCCCGTCCGTTTTTTGATGGATGCGGCTTGATACTGAGCATGCGCAGTGCAAAAAAAACGCATCTGGCGGCCGGATGCGTTTTTTGCCGCAGGACGCCGCATACGGCGTCCATAGGCTTGCATTGTAAATCGCGCCGTTATGCGTTTTTTTCGCCGCAGACAAAAATGTTTGATTCAACATTTCATCCGGCCGCCGCATCGGCTAAATATGCTGCATACGGCAAAAAACGAACGCAACGCAAGGCCATGTGGCACAATCCAGCGCTAATAAAAGTCTATGAGGAAAAACCGCACACGGCAGCAAAAAAAACGGATGCGGTTTTCCCGCAAAGCGCCGTATTGTGCCGCACTGCAAAAACTGGATGTGTGAAAGCAGCCTTAGAAAACACTTAGCTTCCTTTTCTACTATTGGAGAAATGTTCCATTTTTACCTACTGTATTATGTTATTAGAGTTTAGAAGCCATCTATTTTTGGGTAATGTTATTTTGAGACTAATATTCTAATTTTGCTTGCCCATATTTTGTCTTTCTTGGCTTACTTTATAACTGTTGATATGATGAAAAATATGTTAAAAAAAAAATGTTAGCGATTATTTTCTTGATGTTTAAAAGTACTGTGTGTCAAAAAAGTATTTTATACTCATCTTCTACAAATAGAAAGAATCCATTGGGATTTTTGCTCAAGATTTTGATGGCTTTCTCTGTCATTTCAGCAAGGGATGGGTCAGTGGACGGGTCACGACTCAGTTCATATTTCAGGTCTTTGGGCTCAAAAAGACCTAAAAATACAAAGGTGTCTTGTTTTGTTATTTAAAAAAAAGATCTATGTTATCAAAGCAAGGGGCTAGGCAAAGTATTGGCTATGGTATTTAGGCAACGCCTGCACCAGTTTTTCACAACCACCAAACCTCACGGCCGCCAACAGTTCATGTTTCCTTTAGTTTTTCATGGGTGGTAGAACCTATGGCAATTTGATGCCTTGATAATAATTCCATCATCTGTGGAATAGAAAGGAAGTCCTGAAAACACAATCTGTTGGGGGGGGAGAGGCGAGAGGTCTGGGATTTGAGAAACACTGGTGTACACGGTGCGGGTTATCAGCACATGGGGGATGCAGTTCAGTAACAACTATATGGTCACTTGATATCATGGGTCATTACTATAGTAAATATATATATTATATATATATAATATATATATTGCCCCTTTTTATTTCTATGTTCCTAATATATAAATATCAATATAGAAGACTTTACCCATAAGATAGTCCGTTGTATTTTCATTCACTGCATCGAAGTCTGCCTTATTCCACACATATTTGGATCCCTGTGATGGTAAAATTACATGAATAATGATGTTTAGTATGATGAATATAATTGAGTCTAAGATGTCAATCACACTGGCTGATCATTGGGAATGAGTGTTTCCCATTATCGGTTTGTTCCAACAGGCCGCCAATCACCCGAGCAAAACACTTATTTGTTGAGTGAATTTATTTTTAGGGCTCCATTTACACTGGACAATTGCAGCCATTAAATGACTGCCGTTCGGCTACATGTAAGCCACTCAGTGGTCCTTTAAAAGACGATTTAGATGGGCTGACCGCATTTTCATGTCCACAGAATGATTTTTAATACAATCACTCTGTGTGGATAGAATATCATGTTCTTGGCTGCACATTTCCTGCTTACACAGGATGAAGTTCTGCCCAAAATGATGGCCTTTAAGCAAGTTTACAAATCCTTTCACCATACAAACGAGTGGGTGATTGGCAGCTTGTTTACAAAAGATGATAATTGGGAAATGAGCGTTTCTAGAAATGCTAGTTCCCAATTATCAACCAATGCAATCTAACTTTGCTTAAAAATCATTCCTATCAGCAGCAGATCATAACAGGACCTGTACTGGCAAGAACAATGATGTTGTATACACACAGAACATTGTTCTATTAATTGTTCTGTGCTCATGGAATTGCAGATGGCCAGTCTAAACAGGCTATTAAACGACCAATGATATGCTTACAAATAACCAATCGGTGGTCATGGAGAAAGTGGTGGCACTACCGTTCAAGTTCTCTATCCCTCTGAAGAGGCTATTTGCATATTTAAATTTCCAATGCAGCATTGCATGGCCTAGAAGACTACTTACACTGGCTTTGTGCTGTTTTGACTCCCTCTACAATGAAAAATATTCCCCCTTAAAAGCATGTTGGAGGCCTCTCAACTAGCCAAATCAGATCATCTCATATGCACTAATGAGGGGCACACAACCCGAAAAACGTCTGCAAATGGAGCATTACATTTATCTTCGTATCCTAAGTCATGTGTCAAGGCTTGTTAAAAGGTTGATATTGATTTTTAGGATTGTTACATCTAATAGGTGGCCTTAGAGTTCAAGTCCTCTTTCTTTCTGAAGAGGCAATTTGCATGAAGACAGTGTGTTACGTAAGACTGTTACAATGGACACTGGATCCATGAGTGTATAAGTAATGTACTGTGGCTGCAAGTAGTATGAGAGTTTCCAAGTTTTCATTCATTAGAAAAATATTACCGGTCTCTTGTTCAACCACAGATCAGTTAGTCTGAGTCCATCCCTCCTTACAGCCTGGTTCGATGTGCTGGTTGGGTATTCTGGGTCAGGTGTTCCTTTTGGATTCATGTAGGCTCGGCCTCCTCCCAGAATTACCTGTAAATAAGAAAATATAGCAATATTGTTACTCAGTGAAAGATTATGTCATCTATCACGTTTTGTACTTATAATTACATTGATGTCTGTATTGTGCACCAACTGGTATGCAATATCCTTGCAGCCATTGTTAACCATATTTTGGGTCATCTCATTGTCAGAGTACCATTCTCGGCTTGCACTGTGTGAATAGGCAGCAGCTGGGGAGGCATGTTGGACGCGGGTTGTTGTCACGATACCTACAGATTTACCTGTAAAATATAGTGATAAGGATCAGTTACATAAAAACTAGTAAAAGAGTAACAAGAAATAACAGTTAAAGAAATAGAGCAGAGGAGGAGATGAGCGAGGCAGAAGGGTAGAAGTAGGAGGGAGAATTAAGAGCGTGATTAGAAAGGGGAGGACAGAAAGAAAGAAAGAAAGGAAAGAACAGGAATGAACAGGAAAGAAAAGAAAAGGAAAGAAGGAAACGAAAGAAAGAGAAAGAAAGAAAGAAAGGAAGGAAGAAAGAAGGAAAAGAAAGAAAGAAGAATGTATTGTAAGAAAAACATCTATTGTTTGAATCAGGTTTATGCTGAACAACTCTTAATTTGGTGGGTTTTTTTCCAATTTATATGTCACTAGCTGTAGTACCCGGGCATTGCCCAGGATAGTAACTGTCTCTCTGTCTCTCTCCCAGTCTCTGTCTGTGTGTCGCTGTCTATCTCTCTATCTGTATCAGTCTCTCTCTCTGTCTGTCTCTCTCTCTCTCTCTTTGCCCGGGCTGTCTCTTTGCCCGGGCTCTCTCTTTGCCCGGGCTGTCCCTTTCCAGGGCTGTCTCTTTCCAGGGCTATCTCTTTGCCCCACCTTAGCAACTGTACGGTATATACACTTTGGTGCCATCGCTCTCATTCTTTAAGCCCCCCTTGTTCACATCTGGCAGCTGTCAATTTGCCTCCAACACTTTTCGTTTCCCTTTTTCCCCATTATGTAGATAGGGGCAAAATGGATTGGTAAATTGCAATGCGCGGAGTTAAAATTTCACCTCACAACATAGTCTATGACGCTCTTGGGGTCCAGACGTGTGAGTGTGCAAAATGTTGTGGCTGTAGCTGTGACTGTGCAGATGCCAATCCTGGACACGGACACGGACACGGACACGGACACACACACACACACACACACACACACCTTTATATATTAGATTAACTTTTTTTACAAACCTTCCTAAAATGCTGAAGTTTTCACTTTGGTTACTGAGCCTCACAATAGGCTGACATTTTTATTTAAATATATTTCATTCTTATTGATGGGATGTGTTAGGAGTAAATATGCAGCAGAAAATTAGAGCCTGTGGATTGATGGTCCAGTTAAACACACAGGACACGCATGATGTTTCTCACCTGCTAATTTAGCTCTGTGAAGGATGGATTCAACTTCATTTCCATTGGCACTTGTACATGCTCCATAATTTGCAGCTGCGCTCACACCCAGGGTTCCAGAATTAGCTTTTACCCCACACAAGTAGGCTGTGCCTGTACCCGCACTGTCCGGCACCTGTGCATCCACATTGTATACCTGCAGTAGAAGTAATAAACTGAATCTTCAGTAGAGTAATATTGCTGTCACGTATGAGAGACTAAAATGGAAATAGGAGCAGCAGAAATTTAAAATAAGTATCGAATTTATGGCCACTAGTAGATGATAAATAGAAACGTCACAAGTTGGAACAAGTCTAGGAGATACTAAAATGGCGGACACAAACATAACAGGGCCCCTGTGCAAGAACAATATATGAGCCCTTCAAGGGAATCTGTCAGCAGGTTTTTGTTATGTAATCTGAGGCCAGCATGCTGTAGGGCTAAAAGGGAACCTGTCAGGTACAATATGCACGCAGAACCATGAGCAGTTCTGGGTGCATATTGCTAATCCCTGCTTAATTGTCCCTGTATCTAGTAGAATAGATAAAGAGATCTTTAGAAAAAGTATTTCTACAGATGTTTTATCATATGCTAATAAGGCCAGCGACTAGTCGCAAGGGCATTATATCCCCTGACTAGTCCGCCCTCTTAGGATGTTAGCATACCCACAGGGGCATGCTATTCAATGCAGCATCACCAACGGTGACGCGCGTACCTGTGTTCGCTGTGACCACTGATCTGAATGCTGAGCACTTCCGGTCATGCACAGTATGAAGCTGGCTTCATAGAGGTCTACTGTGCGCGTCCTGGCTTCATAGAGGTCTACTATCCATGACAGGTTGAATAGTTGGGGGATCTAACGCCCTTGTGACTAGTTCCTGCGCTCATTAGAATATGATAAAATATCTTTAGAAATACGTTTTGTAGAGTTGAGCGGATCGGTCATAATCCGGGTCCGGCGGATCCGGATGGAGTTGCCGCCGAAGTCCGGATCCGAGGCCATACAAATCAATGGGGAGAGACAGAGAGAGGAGACAGAGAGAAGAGACAGAGAGAAGAGACAGAGAGAAGAGACAGAGAGAAGAGACAGAGAGAAGAGACAGAAGAGAGAGAAGAAAGAGAGAAAAAGAAAACGGATCCGGATCGTGCACCCCGAATCCCGGGTACTGGTCGGACTCGGATTGGGTTCTCAAACTGTGCAGATCCGGATTTTGCGGATCCGGGTACGCTCAACACTAACTTTTTCTAAAGATCTCTTTATCTATGCTAGTGTATACAGAGACTGTTAGGCAGGGATTGCAATATGCACCCAGAACTGCTCGTGGTTCTGGGTGTATATTGCACGTGACTGGTTCACTTAAAAAAAAAAAAAAAATCAACTATGACTCTCTTATTGGACTCCATACTGTTGTTTACTTAAACTAAAGGCTTTATCACCTAGTGATTATCATTACAGGACTACTTTGTCTCATGCATGGCAGTCACGCCCTCTGCTGTGATTGACACTGTCAACATACAATTTCTATAAAGAGTCTGATGTGGGCTCTCAGCTCTGCTACTTTGCTAAATCTAAAAGATCTCATTGTGTCAGAATGGCTGCAGCCAGTACTCTAAGTGATAAATCACTAGAATCAGGATCTCTGTCTCTACATTATGTTGCTCTCAGCTGAGGTAGCAAAAACCTGCTGTCAGATTTCCTTTAATGCACAATTCCACCAGCCTTGCAGTAGGAAGTAAGCTTTCTTACCTCTTGGGCCCCTGTGCTGCTGCACGAACGGTTTGACCGCCCCTGAGATACTACATGCACCTCTTGTTTAGTAAAGGTTTCCACTTATGATGGCTGCCCCCTGCATCTCCCAATATCTGATCTCCAGAATGAAGCGCTGAAATTCTAAGATGAGCATTCTCACTGCAGCGCCATCAGACACGCTAGTAGCCATTAACATCATCTCGATTCATGGGCTATTACTTTCTTTACACCAAATGTATACAGTATATAGGGTGCAATGTAAATCAATATAATCAATATTGTCATGTGGCTCCACTAATAAAAAAATTGACAATATATCGGTGTGTTATTGCCACAATGGCCCTCCTCACCTTTGAAAGAGCAACATGAGGAAACTTTTCCATCTCTAGGATATTTTCCTCCCCTGGCTGTCCTGCTAGTTGTCCTTGGTATATACGGGCCGCAGTAATTGTAGTCACCCCCATTCCTGGAATTAGATATAATATAAAGAAGCACTAATGTATACTATTTTACAGCAATCAGCCTTATTCATCATTAGATTTGTGATATAGAACACTATCTATAGACAATGAATATAATACTCATAGCATAGTAAGGGACTGTGAATAGAAACGTGTCTACTATATGACTTGTGCATTTTACATTACACTGCTGTATTACATAATAGTGTTTATTAGGGTATGTACCCCCAATCAGGATTAGTAGCATTTTGGACACAGCATATTTTTTTGTTGCTTCCAAAACGCTGCGTAGAACAGTACAAGCACAGTGGATGGGATTAATGGAAATCCCATGTTGACTGTGCTTCTTTTAAATGCTGCATAAACTGACTTGCAATGTGGGTTTCCTATTTGTAGCACGGAAATTTCTCATGTGGAGACGCTTGATTCTCCTGCAAAATACGCTGCGTCCAGAACGCCACAAAACTCTAATCGTAGGCAAGTGCCCATGGTTGTGCTCAGGTACGTTGATTACTTGATCGAATATTGCAAGTGTTTGAGCACCATTCTTGAGTCCCTACCCCACATGTTTTGTGGCTGTTAGACAGCCAATCAATATGCAGGTATTCCCTGCCATGCATGGCAATGCCATAGCCATGTTGGCTACTGGCATTACTGTGATTGGCTGGCCACATGGTTCATCGGGTCTTATAAAAGACTCAGTGACGCGATGCTCAGCACATTCTCCTCTGGAAGCAGTTCCGGGATAGTTAATTTAAGAGGGAAAGTGAGACTAGAAGTTGACCAAAGCAAAGTAATGACCTGCCCCCCTACATAGTATGCACTTGCCTTTCATGTGGCACTCAAGGGTGTTTAGCTTGGTTTAACCTAATAAATAATTAAAAAAAAAAAAAAACTACTTGGGGTCCTCCCTATTGTTGATAACCAGCCAATGTGAAGCAGACAGCTGTGGGCTGATATTATCAGGCTGTCAAGGTCTATAGTAATTGGGCCATTCCAAGATTAAAAATAGCAGTGAGCAGCTTCCCTAGAACTGGCGCATCACATTAGA
Organism: Anomaloglossus baeobatrachus; assembly: GCF_048569485.1. Lineage (NCBI taxonomy): Eukaryota > Metazoa > Chordata > Amphibia > Anura > Aromobatidae > Anomaloglossus > Anomaloglossus baeobatrachus. The sequence goes on along the minus strand of NC_134355.1, from coordinate 434,620,642 downwards.
TGCTTCAATTCTGGAGCTTCGCCTCAGCTCTGCCTGTTTGCCCTGGTGCATTGGCAATTGGGGTAATGGTATAATGGTAGTTGGGGTTGATGTCAGCTGTGTAGTGTCAGCTGGCATCAAGTCCTGGTGTTAGTAATGGAGAGGTGTCTATTAGACACTCCCATTACTAACCCAGTAAGTTGGAAGCAAAAAAACACACATTTTAAAAATACGCCATTTGTTCTGCTTCATAAAAATGCGAAATGCATAAAAAAATGCAAGGAAATCCCAAGTGAGTAGGGGTGTGGGATTCATGTAGAAATTCAGCTGCATGAAAACCTGAACAAACACTGTTGGTATGCCTATATCTTATAGTGAACCAAACATCAGGATTTTCGTATATAAGATAAAGCCTGTGCAGTATTGGCATTATCAGGCAGATTATCTACATACCATTAGTGGTCAGCTCGGATGTTTTGGCTTTCAACTCCAAGAAAGGGAAGTTTAAAAATTCAGCAGCTTTTTGATTGTCAGTTGCACTAAGCAGATAATATGCAGGTGGGTTATGCACATAAGCCGCCACCCCCCCCCTTTCCCGCAGCCTGTTCCTCCCTCTCGCTGGCTCTATGCTAATTTTTCTTTTCAGTAGCAAGGCCTCTGAGTTGGCGCCTGCACATGGCACTGGAAAGAAGCGCTATCTTTCTGAAGCCCGCCTTACCCCCTGCTGTTCTAATTTTCCATCTGAGAGGGCGGCGCATGCGCCCTCGCATCCTCTGCTATCTTGTGACTGCGGGAGCACGTGTGGCCACAACAGAAGAGGAGAACAGCTGATCGGAGGAAACCGTGCCGCCCCATAAACCGTGCCAGCGCCAGGTTGAAGAAGACAGAAGACCAGGATTGTGGAGGGGTGAGAGGGCGTAATAAACATGGAGTACCTAAGTGTGTTTGTGTATTTATTTCTAATAAAGTATTTTTTCTCTGTGTGGGGTCTTTTTTTTTTTTTTTTAACGCTTTATTGGAGATTCTTAATGGCCGGGTCAAACTTGGCCTGACATTAAGAATCTAGGGCCTTATATCAGCTGGTAAATCAAAGCTGGTATTAACCCCTTATTACCCAGCATGCCACCCACCACCAGGGCCGCTGGACGAGTTGGATACAGTGCCAGAAGATGGTGCTTCTATGAAAGCGCCATTTTCTGGGGTGGCTGCGGATTGCAATTCGCACAGTGGGGGACCAGAAAGCTTGGGTCACCCTGCGCTACAGATTCCACTCCCCAGCTGACTAGTTGTACCTGGCTAGATACAAAAATAGCCCACGTTTTGTTTTGGTTTTTTTTTAGTTTTTGGGCAAAAAAAATTAAAAAAAAATAAATAAATGAAAAAAAAGGCTTTCCCAGGATTTTCCATTGCCAGTGAAGGTACACTCAAGCAGTGGGGGTTAGCAGCCAGCAGCTGCTTGGGTTACTCTTAGTTAGCAATAGAAAATGCAGCAGGAGCCCACGCATTTTTTTTAATGAATTTAAAAAAAAAAAAAAAAAATTATGTGGGCTCCGCCATATTTTTGTATGCTAGCCAGGTACAGCAGGCAGGTACCGGCTGCTCCCAACCCCAGCTGCCTATTTGTACCCGGCTGGGAACCTAAAATATAGGGAAGCCCTTTTTTTAATTATTTCATGAATTTCATGAAATAAAAAAAAAGCACGTGTGCTTCGCTCAATTTTTGTATCCAGCCAGGTACAACTAGGCAGCTGGGGACTGGAATCCGCAGCACAGAGTGGCCCAAGCTGTCTGCCCACCCTTACTGCGAATCGCAGTCCCCAGCCGCCCCAGAAAATGGCACTTTCATAGAAGCGCCATCTTTTGGCGCTGTATCCAACTCTTCCAGCGGCCCTTCCAGTGGCACGCTGGGTAATAAGGGGTTAATACCAGCTTTGTTTTACCAGCTGATATAAAGCCCAAGATTCTTAATGTCAGGCCAAGTTTGACTCTGCCATTAAGAATCTCCAATAAAAACCTGGCACGGTGTCTTGGGGCTGCACGGTTTCCTCCGATCAGCTGTTCTCCTCTTCTGTTGTGACCGTTCGTGGTCCTGCAGTCACAAGAGAGGAGAGAATGCGAGGGCGCATGTGCTGCCCTCTCAGTCGGAAGATTAGAACAGCAGGGGGTAAGGCGGGATTCAGAAAGATGGCGCCGGGGATAAGCGCTATGCGCAGGCGCCAAGTCCGACGCCATGTTACTGAAAAGAAAAATTACCATAGAGCCAGAGAGAGGGAGGAACAGGCGGCGGGGGGGTGGAAATCATGTGCATAACCCGCCTGCTTAGTGCAACTGTCAATCAAAAAGCTGCCGAATTTTTAAATATCACTTTCTTGGATTTGAAAGTCTAAACATCCGAGCTGACCACTAATGGTATGTAGATAATCTGCCTGATAGTGCCAGTACTGCACTGGCGTTACCTTATATACAAAAATCCTGATGTTTGGTTCCCTTTAAGGGCTGGAGGAGGTGTTTTTGTTTTTTTTTCTCTTTTTAATTTAGCCTTATATACAAATCACTATACAGGAAAGAATGTTTGCTAATTTTTTTCCTGTATGTTTTATTGTCAGTCCGTAAAAGTGGTGTATTACTCCAACATTGTTTGCAGCAGTGCCCTGGGAGTCAGAGATGCGTCCAGGTGTCATCCCCATGCTGTTTCCATTTAAGTGCTGTTTCCATCCATTTCAGCGTTTTTCCCCCTCAAACCTCCTGGAAGGGTCCCTGAAAAATGCTATTGGTGATAACTTACCATCTCCCAAAAACATAATGAGATTCTTGGCCTGGTTCACATTTGGTTTTAGATTCAATGCAGCTGTCAATGTCTCTCTGGCCTTATCATTCCAGTACTTGGGGGTCTTCTCAGCTTCTAGAAATCACAGTGAAATTATTATATTAATTCAGTCTCAGCTCAAATACATAAAGGTAATATACTCTGTTCCAAGATATAATGTTTAGTATACCGATACAAAAGATGTTTGCGATGATTCCGATATCTTGCACGTAGACGCTGGGCTTTCATTGGGTTTAGGTTTAAAAAAAGGAAGTGAAAAAGTCAACTAAAAACTGTGACTTTAGTCATCTTACACTGTGACACAAATAATTTATCTTTAATGTTTAAGCTAGTTGTAATAATTTTAATCTTATTCTTTACATCTCAATATCATAAATGGAATTTGTACTTTCAGACAAACTGACCTCATTTGCGAATCATGTTGTTCAAAAATATGTGGCCTTACCCTTAAAAAATCAATTCAAAGTGCCATTCACTAAGTGTCTCCCAACAGTGTTACTTGTTGCCTAGTGCCTATTATCCATGGGTAATCCATTATTAGCAAGAGACACCAAAAGAATGGCGTACATTCGCTACGGAACTCGTGATTTGGGTGGGCCCAGTGAGTTCCGACACCACCGCCCGCTCTGTTGAAAGAAATGATGAAAGAGGGAGTGCTCCCTCCATCATTCTCTCCCGGCGTCGGAGATCTGACGTCTCAGCGCAGCGGGCGCAATGTCGTCACTACAACACACTCACTGCGCCGAAATGTGTAAAGCTGCAGAACATTCACCACTGCAGAGACCAGAGCAGTGTGGGAAAGAGGAGAGAGAAGTATTTTTTTTTTTTAAATTGTTGAGTACAATGATGGCCAATGGTCATAATACTATATGGATGACTATTAGATGTGCATTATAATATATGGAGGATTATGGGGGTGCACTATAACATATGGAGGACTATAGGGTGTGCATTATAATATACGGATGACTATAGGGGTTCATTATAATATATGAAAGACTATGGGGTGTGCATTAATTTACATGGAAGACTATGGGGGGTGCATTTTAATATATGGAGTACTATGGGGTGTGCATTGTAACAAATTGAGGACCACGATGGTGCATTATACTATTTGGAGGCCTATAGGGTGCATTATAATACATGGAGGACAATAGGGTGTACATTATAATATATGGAGGACTATGGGTAGTGCCTTATAATACATGAAGGACTATGGGGGCACATCATAATATACAGTATGAAAGACTATGGATGGTGTATTATACTATATAGAGAACTATAGGGGTGCATTATAATATGAATGTACTTTATAATATATGGACTATGGATGGTGAATTATAATGTATGGAGGACTATGGATTGTGCATTCTAATATATGGAAGACTATGGGGTTGCACTATAATATATGGAGGACTATGGGGGTGCATTATAATATATGGAGGTCTATGAGGTGGGAATCAGGGGCAGACATATCATTCTTGCAACCTGTGAAGTAGTCAGGAGGCCCATTTTCACCTCCAAAATAGGCAGAATTGTGCATTATGAGGTACTATTGGACTGTAAAGGGCCCATATATTTCTTTTCTTGCACAGGGGTCCTTTTGTGTTTGTGTCTACCAGTGGTGTGCATTATAATATACTGAGGACTATGGGGATGCATTATATAATTTGGAGGACTAAGATGATGCATTATAATATATGGAGGACTATGGGTGTGCATTATAATATATGGAGGACTATGGGGTGCATTATACTTTTTGGAGGACTATAGGTGTGCATTATAATATATTGAGAACTATGGGAATGCACTATAATATTTGGAGTATTATGGGGTGCACTATAATATATGGAGTACTGTGGGTATGCATTATAATATATGGAGGACTATGGGTATGCATTATAATATATGGAGGACTATGGGTGTGCATTATAATATATGGAGGACTATGAGTGTGCATTATAATATATGGAAGACTGAGGTGCATTTTAATTTATGGAGGACTATGGGTGGTGCATTATAATATATGGTCGATTATAAATGGTGCAATATCACACAAAGGACTATGGGGGTACATTATAATAGATGGAGGACTATGGGGGTGATGCATTATAATACATGGAAGACTATGGGGTGCATTATAATATATGGAAGACAATAGGGTGTTCATTATAATATATGGAGGACTATGGGGGGTGCACTATAACATATGGAGGACCATAAGATAAATTATAGTAGATGGAGGACTATGGGGGGTGCATCGTAATATACGGTATGAACAGGGGCGTAACGACCGCGGTCGCAGCGGTCGCCATCGCGACCGGGCCCGGGCAGTTTGGGGCCCGCGGGGACCCGACAGATCAGCAGCCAGCTCCTCTCAGTGAGAGAGAAGCTGCGCTGATCTGTCACAGTGCACGCGCCCACTATATGACCCGCTGCCGCCCCCGACACCGGGCCCTCCTGCCCGATGTCAGCGGCGGCACCGGGGCCCCCCTCCCCCGTCACCGCGCACAGTAATAATGAAGCATAGAGCGGCCAGCGCCACTCTGCATCATCATACTCTCCCTGTGCCTGCGCGGTGACGTCACTCCTGTGCGACTGCTGTGCCGAGTGCACAGAGCGCAGGGAGGGAGGACGCCGACCGGAGCACCGGGAGAGAGAGGAGGACGAGCAGCAGTGGAAGGAGGAGAGCAGGGAGTACAGCAGCAGTGGAACAAGGAGACGTCAGGACAGAGCAGCAGTGGAAGGAGAAGATCGGTGAGTACTTGTTTTTTTTTTTTTTATATATATAAAGTGAGTACACGGTGGTCAGAGGCCTGGGGTGGGGAGGCTGCATGATACTGTACATGGAGGCCTGGGGTGGGGAGGCTGCATGATACTGTACATGGAGGCCTGGGGTGGGGAGGCTGCATGATACTGTACATGGAGCCTCCATGTACAGTATCATGCAGCCTCCCCACCCCAAGCCTCCATGTACAGTATCATGCAGCCTCCCCACCCCAGGCCTCCATGTACAGTATCATGCAGCCTCCCCACCCCAGGCCTCCATGTACAGTATCATGCAGCCTCCCCAACCCAGGCCTCCATGATGGAGGCCTGGGTTGGGGAGGCTGCATGATACTGTACATGGAGGCCTGGGGTGGGGAGGCTGCATGATACTGTACATGGAGGCCTGGGGTGGGAAGGCTGCATGATACTGTACATGGAGGCCTGGGGTGGGGAGGCTGCATGATACTGTACATGGAGGCCTGGGGTGGGGAGGCTGCATGATACTGTACATGGAGGCCTGGGGTGGGGAGGCTGTATGATACTGTACATGGAGGCCTGGGGTGGGGAGGCTGCATGATACTGTACATGGAGGCCTGGGGTGGGGAGGCTGCATGATACTGTACATGGAGGCCTGGGGTGGGGAGGCTGCATGATACTGTACATGGAGGCCTGGGGTGGGGAGGATGTATGATACTGTACATGGAGGCCTGGGGTGGGGAGGCTGCATGATACTGTACATGGAGGCCTGGGGTGGGGAGGCTGCATGATACTGTACATGGAGGCCTGGGGTGGGGAGGCTGCATGATACTGTACATGGAGGCCTGGGGTGGGGAGGCTGCATGATACTGTACATGGAGGCCTGGGGAGACTGCATTATACTGTACATGGAGGCCTGGGGAGGCTGGCAGCATTATTATAGATGGAGGCCTGGGGAGGCTGGCAGCATTATTATACATGATCCCTGGGAGGCTGGCAGCATTATTATACATGAGGCTCTGGGGAGGCTGGCTGCATTATTATACATGAGGCCTGGGGAGGCTGGCTGCATTATTATACATGAGGCCTGGGGAGGCTGGCTGCATTATTATACATGAGGCCTGGGGAGGCTGGCTGCATTATTATACATGGAGGCCTGGGGAGGCTGGCTGCATTATTATACATGGAGGCCTGGGGAGGCTGGCTGCATTATTATACATGGAGGCCTGGGGAGGCTGGCTGCATTATTATACATGGAGGCCTGGGGAGGCTGGCTGCATTATTATACATGAGGCCTGGGGAGGCTGGCTGCATTATTATACATGGAGGCCTGGGGAGGCTGGCTGCATTATTATACATGGAGGTCTGGGGAGGCTGGCTGCATTATTATACATGGAGGTCTGGGGAGGCTGGCTGCATTATTATACATGGAGGCCTGGGGAGGCTGGCTGCATTATTATACATGGAGGTCTGGGGAGGCTGGCTGCATTATTATACATGGAGGTCTGGGGAGGCTGGCTGCATTATTATACATGGAGGCCTGGGGAGGCTGGCTGCATTATTATACATGGAGGCCTGGGGAGGCTGGCTGCATTATTATACATGGAGGTCTGGGGAGGCTGGCTGCATTATTATACATGAGGCCTGGGGAGGCTGGCTGCATTATTATACATGGAGGTCTGGGGAGGCTGGCTGCATTATTATACATGGAGGCCTGGGAGGCTGGCTGCATTATTATACATGGAGGCCTGGGAGGCTGGCTGCATTATTATACATGGAGGCCTGGGGAGGCTGGCTGCATTATTATACATGGAGGCCTGGGGAGGCTGGCTGCATTATTATACATGGAGGCCTGGGGAGGCTGGCTGCTATATTATACATGGAGGCCTGGGAGGCTGGCTGCTATATTATACATGGAGGCCTGGAGAGGTTGGCTGCATTATTATATATGGAGGCCTGGTGAGGCTGCATAATAAACATGAAGGACACCTTATACATTGAATATAGAGGTGTAATATACATAGAGGTCTATGAGGCTGCATTATACTGGAGGTCTATAGGGCTGCATTAAAATGGAGGTCGGGGGGGGGCTGTATAATACAAAATGAAGGGACACCTTATACATGGAATATAGGGGTGAATTATACATGGAGGAGTATGGGGCTGCATAATACCATCTGAAGTTTTATGGGGTTGTGTTATAATACATATAGGGACTATGGGGGCTGCATTATAATATATGGAGGACTATGGAGGCTACCTTATACATGGACTATGGAAGTGCATTATAAAACATGGAGGACTATGTGGTGCAGTATAATATATGGAGAACTATGGGGTGAATTTTAATACATGGAGAACTATGGGAAATGCATTATAATTGAAGGGCTACTTTATACATGGAGGATTATGGGGGTGCATTATAATATATGGAGGGCTATGTATCTGCATTCTAATATATGAAGGGTTATGTGAGACCCTTTATACAATTATTTGGAAGGCTATGTGGGGGCTGTTATAGTATTTTGAGAACTTTATACAGGTTTATACAGGGGGGACAAAGATACAAGTATGGGATGGAAATGTTTTGTGCTGAGGGAAAAAGGCTCTTTCCTCAGCAGCCAACTTTCCCATGCTCTGCTATACATCTCTCAGCACCCAGCTTTCCCATGTTCTGATATACATCTCTCAGCACCCAGCTTTCCCATGTTCTGATATACATCTCTCAGCACCCAGCTTTCTCATGCTCTGATATGGGAAAGCTGGGTGCTGAGGACAAGATAAATATCAGAACATAGGAAAGCTGGGGTGCTGATAGAGGGATTTCAGGGTGCTGTGGGTGAGAGCCAAGTGTCAGCGTCATTATCCTGTACCCCGAGTGTCAGTGTCATTATCCCTTACCCCATACCTCCCAACCGTCCCGGATACAGCGGGACTTTCACGCTTTACGTTGTTTGTCCCGTTGCCACGATCGGGACGGCCGGCTCCCGGGCTCCGCCCACCCACTCTCTCTCCGCCTCCCTGCTTTTCCCTCCTACCATCCCAGTAGACGTGGCATAACAGAGAGGAGCGCTGCCTGTGCTGCTGCTGGTACAGTAAAATCTCCCCAGCGCTGATTTCCCTCCCTCCCCCCCCCTCACCCCCGGCCGGAGCCTCTCTGTGCGGTCGGCCGGCCGCCTGTCTGTGCGGTCGGCCGGCCGCCTGTCTGTGCGGTCGGCCGGCCGCCTGTCTGTGCGGGCGCCCCCCGGCCGCCTGTCTGTGCGGGCGCCCCCCCGGCCGCCTGTCTGTGCGGGCGCCCCCCGGCCGCCTGTCTGTGCGGTCGGCCGGCCGCCTGTCTGTGCGGTCGGCCGGCCGCCTGTCTGTGCGGGCGCCCCCCTGCCACCTGTCTGTGAAGGCGACCGGCCACCTCACTGTGTGGGCGACCGGCCGCCTCACTGTGGCTCCCTGCGTTTCCATGCTGGAGGCCCGCCGGCTGCCTGCGTGTCCATGCTGGAGGCCCGCCGGCTGCCTGCGTGTCCATGCTGGAGGCCCGCCGGCTGCCTGCGTGTCCATGCTGGAGGCCCGCCGGCTGCCTGCGTGTCCATGCTGGAGGCCCGCCGGCTGCCTGCGTGTCCATGCTGGAGGCCCGCCGGCTGCCTGCGTGTCCATGCTGGAGGCCCGCCGGCTGCCTGCGTGGTCCATGCTGGAGGCCCGCCGGCTGCCTGCGTGTCCATGCTGGAGGCCCGCCGGCTGCCTGCGTGTCCATGCTGGAGGCCCGCCGGCTGCCTGCGTGTCCATGCTGGAGGCCCGCCGGCTGCCTGCGTGTCCATGCTGGAGGCCCGCCGGCTGCCTGCGTGTCCATGCTGGAGGCCCGCCGGCTGCCTGCGTGTCCATGCTGGAGGCCCGCCGGCTGCCTGCGTGTCCATGCTGGAGGCCCGCCGGCTGCCTGCGTGTCCATGCTGGAGGCCCGCCGGCTGCCTGCGTGTCCATGCTGGAGGCCCGCCGGCTGCCTGCGTGTCCATGCTGGAGGCCCGCCGGCTGCCTGCGTGTCCATGCTGGAGGCCCGCCGGCTGCCTGCGTGTCCATGCTGGAGGCCCGCCGGCTGCCTGCGTGTCCATGCTGGAGGCCCGCCGGCTGCCTGCGTGTCCATGCTGGAGGCCCGCCGGCTGCCTGCGTGTCCATGCTGGAGGCCCGCCGGCTGCCTGCGTGTCCATGCTGGAGGCCCGCCGGCTGCCTGCGTGTCCATGCTGGAGGCCCGCCGGCTGCCTGCGTGTCCATGCTGGAGGCCCGCCGGCTGCCTGCGTGTCCATGCTGGAGGCCCGCCGGCTGCCTGCGTGTCCATGCTGGAGGCCCGCCGGCTGCCTGCGTGTCCATGCTGGAGGCCCGCCGGCTGCCTGCGTGTCCATGCTGGAGGCCCGCCGGCTGCCTGCGTGTCCATGCTGGAGGCCCGCCGGCTGCCTGCGTGTCCATGCTGGAGGCCCGCCGGCTGCCTGCGTGTCCATGCTGGAGGCCCGCCGGCTGCCTGCGTGTCCATGCTGGAGGCCCGCCGGCTGCCTGCGTGTCCATGCTGGAGGCCCGCCGGCTGCCTGCGTGTCCATGCTGGAGGCCCGCCGGCTGCCTGCGTGTCCATGCTGGAGGCCCGCCGGCTGCCTGCGTGTCCATGCTGGAGGCCCGCCGGCTGCCTGCGTGTCCATGCTGGAGGCCCGCCGGCTGCCTGCGTGTCCATGCTGGAGGCCCGCCGGCTGCCTGCGTGTCCATGCTGGAGGCCCGCCGGCTGCCTGCGTGTCCATGCTGGAGGCCCGCCGGCTGCCTGCGTGTCCATGCTGGAGGCCCGCCGGCTGCCTGCGTGTCCATGCTGGAGGCCCGCCGGCTGCCTGCGTGTCCATGCTGGAGGCCCGCCGGCTGCCTGCGTGTCCATGCTGGAGGCCCGCCGGCTGCCTGCGTGTCCATGCTGGAGGCCCGCCGGCTGCCTGCGTGTCCATGCTGGAGGCCCGCCGGCTGCCTGCGTGTCCATGCTGGAGGCCCGCCGGCTGCCTGCGTGTCCATGCTGGAGGCCCGCCGGCTGCCTGCGTGTCCATGCTGGAGGCCCGCCGGCTGCCTGCGTGTCCATGCTGGAGGCCCGCCGGCTGCCTGCGTGTCCATGCTGGAGGCCCGCCGGCTGCCTGCGTGTCCATGCTGGAGGCCCGCCGGCTGCCTGCGTGTCCATGCTGGAGGCCCGCCGGCTGCCTGCGTGTCCATGCTGGAGGCCCGCCGGCTGCCTGCGTGTCCATGCTGGAGGCCCGCCGGCTGCCTGCGTGTCCATGCTGGAGGCCCGCCGGCTGCCTGCGTGTCCATGCTGGAGGCCCGCCGGCTGCCTGCGTGTCCATGCTGGAGGCCCGCCGGCTGCCTGCGTGTCCATGCTGGAGGCCCGCCGGCTGCCTGCGTGTCCATGCTGGAGGCCCGCCGGCTGCCTGCGTGTCCATGCTGGAGGCCCGCCGGCTGCCTGCGTGTCCATGCTGGAGGCCCGCCGGCTGCCTGCGTGTCCATGCTGGAGGCCCGCCGGCTGCCTGCGTGTCCATGCTGGAGGCCCGCCGGCTGCCTGCGTGTCCATGCTGGAGGCCCGCCGGCTGCCTGCGTGTCCATGCTGGAGGCCCGCCGGCTGCCTGCGTGTCCATGCTGGAGGCCCGCCGGCTGCCTGCGTGTCCATGCTGGAGGCCCGCCGGCTGCCTGCGTGTCCATGCTGGAGGCCCGCCGGCTGCCTGCGTGTCCATGCTGGAGGCCCGCCGGCTGCCTGCGTGTCCATGCTGGAGGCCCGCCGGCTGCCTGCGTGTCCATGCTGGAGGCCCGCCGGCTGCCTGCGTGTCCATGCTGGAGGCCCGCCGGCTGCCTGCGTGTCCATGCTGGAGGCCCGCCGGCTGCCTGCGTGTCCATGCTGGAGGCCCGCCGGCTGCCTGCGTGTCCATGCTGGAGGCCCGCCGGCTGCCTGCGTGTCCATGCTGGAGGCCCGCCGGCTGCCTGCGTGTCCATGCTGGAGGCCCGCCGGCTGCCTGCGTGTCCATGCTGGAGGCCCGCCGGCTGCCTGCGTGTCCATGCTGGAGGCCCGCCGGCTGCCTGCGTGTCCATGCTGGAGGCCCGCCGGCTGCCTGCGTGTCCATGCTGGAGGCCCGCCGGCTGCCTGCGTGTCCATGCTGGAGGCCCGCCGGCTGCCTGCGTGTCCATGCTGGAGGCCCGCCGGCTGCCTGCGTGTCCATGCTGGAGGCCCGCCGGCTGCCTGCGTGTCCATGCTGGAGGCCCGCCGGCTGCCTGCGTGTCCATGCTGGAGGCCCGCCGGCTGCCTGCGTGTCCATGCTGGAGGCCCGCCGGCTGCCTGCGTGTCCATGCTGGAGGCCCGCCGGCTGCCTGCGTGTCCATGCTGGAGGCCCGCCGGCTGCCTGCGTGTCCATGCTGGAGGCCCGCCGGCTGCCTGCGTGTCCATGCTGGAGGCCCGCCGGCTGCCTGCGTGTCCATGCTGGAGGCCCGCCGGCTGCCTGCGTGTCCATGCTGGAGGCCCGCCGGCTGCCTGCGTGTCCATGCTGGAGGCCCGCCGGCTGCCTGCGTGTCCATGCTGGAGGCCCGCCGGCTGCCTGCGTGTCCATGCTGGAGGCCCGCCGGCTGCCTGCGTGTCCATGCTGGAGGCCCGCCGGCTGCCTGCGTGTCCATGCTGGAGGCCCGCCGGCTGCCTGCGTGTCCATGCTGGAGGCCCGCCGGCTGCCTGCGTGTCCATGCTGGAGGCCCGCCGGCTGCCTGCGTGTCCATGCTGGAGGCCCGCCGGCTGCCTGCGTGTCCATGCTGGAGGCCCGCCGGCTGCCTGCGTGTCCATGCTGGAGGCCCGCCGGCTGCCTGCGTGTCCATGCTGGAGGCCCGCCGGCTGCCTGCGTGTCCATGCTGGAGGCCCGCCGGCTGCCTGCGTGTCCATTCTGGAGGCCCGCCGGCTGCCTGCGTGTCCATGCTGGAGGCCCGCCGGCTGCCTGCGTGTCCATGCTGGAGGCCCGCCGGCTGCCTGCGTGTCCATGCTGGAGGCCCGCCGGCTGCCTGCGTGTCCATGCTGGAGGCCCGCCGGCTGCCTGCGTGTCCATGCTGGAGGCCCGCCGGCTGCCTGCGTGTCCATGCTGGAGGCCCGCCGGCTGCCTGCGTGTCCATGCTGGAGGCCCGCCGGCTGCCTGCGTGTCCATGCTGGAGGCCCGCCGGCTGCCTGCGTGTCCATGCTGGAGGCCCGCCGGCTGCCTGCGTGTCCATGCTGGAGGCCCGCCGGCTGCCTGCGTGTCCATGCTGGAGGCCCGCCGGCTGCCTGCGTGTCCATGCTGGAGGCCCGCCGGCTGCCTGCGTGTCCATGCTGGAGGCCCGCCGGCTGCCTGCGTGTCCATGCTGGAGGCCCGCCGGCTGCCTGCGTGTCCATGCTGGAGGCCCGCCGGCTGCCTGCGTGTCCATGCTGGAGGCCCGCCGGCTGCCTGCGTGTCCATGCTGGAGGCCCGCCGGCTGCCTGCGTGTCCATGCTGGAGGCCCGCCGGCTGCCTGCGTGTCCATGCTGGAGGCCCGCCGGCTGCCTGCGTGTCCATGCTGGAGGCCCGCCGGCTGCCTGCGTGTCCATGCTGGAGGCCCGCCGGCTGCCTGCGTGTCCATGCTGGAGGCCCGCCGGCTGCCTGCGTGTCCATGCTGGAGGCCCGCCGGCTGCCTGCGTGTCCATGCTGGAGGCCCGCCGGCTGCCTGCGTGTCCATGCTGGAGGCCCGCCGGCTGCCTGCGTGTCCATGCTGGAGGCCCGCCGGCTGCCTGCGTGTCCATGCTGGAGGCCCGCCGGCTGCCTGCGTGTCCATGCTGGAGGCCCGCCGGCTGCCTGCGTGTCCATGCTGGAGGCCCGCCGGCTGCCTGCGTGTCCATGCTGGAGGCCCGCCGGCTGCCTGCGTGTCCATGCTGGAGGCCCGCCGGCTGCCTGCGTGTCCATTCTGGAGGCCCGCCGGCTGCCTGCGTGTCCATGCTGGAGGCCCGCCGGCTGCCTGCGTGTCCATGCTGGAGGCCCGCCGGCTGCCTGCGTGTCCATGCTGGAGGCCCGCCGGCTGCCTGCGTGTCCATGCTGGAGGCCCGCCGGCTGCCTGCGTGTCCATGCTGGAGGCCCGCCGGCTGCCTGCGTGTCCATGCTGGAGGCCCGCCGGCTGCCTGCGTGTCCATGCTGGAGGCCCGCCGGCTGCCTGCGTGTCCATGCTGGAGGCCCGCCGGCTGCCTGCGTGTCCATGCTGGAGGCCCGCCGGCTGCCTGCGTGTCCATTCTGGAGGCCCGCCGGCTGCCTGCGTGTCCATGCTGGAGGCCCGCCGGCTGCCTGCGTGTCCATGCTGGAGGCCCGCCGGCTGCCTGCGTGTCCATGCTGGAGGCCCGCCGGCTGCCTGCGTGTCCATGCTGGAGGCCCGCCGGCTGCCTGCGTGTCCATGCTGAATGGGTGTGGATGGGGAGTGGATATGGGCGTGACTGTGAAATGGGTGTGGTTAGGGGGGCGTGGCCTAAAAATTTGCCGCGGCGCGCTACGCGCGCCGCAAACTTTGTCCTTCTTTTCCTTCTTTAAAAGTTGGGAGGTATGCCTTACCCCAAGTGTCTGTGTATGTGGAGGGGGGGCCCAGGTCTAAACTTTGCACCGGGGCCCATCCAACTCTAGTTACGCCACTGGGTATGAAAGATTATGGACGGTGCATTATAATATATGGATGACTATGGGGGTACTTTATAATATATGTACTATGGATGGAGAGATGTGTGGGGGTCACAGTTGGGAATCATTCTGTGTTGGGGTGAACATACTTTACCAGGGTAGTTGAGGGAGGAGGGTACAGAAGGGTGAGGCATGTGGTTGATATTGTAGAGAAATTCGCTGGGAGGTATAATATAGTGTTTGTGGGTGGGACACTTTTGTTGGCATCGTACTCTATGGGTGCAATGAAAATGAAATCTAGGGGCTTCAGTAGCAAGGAAATTACTTTGTAAGGGCTGTAAAGTTGTGAGATATGTTCTTATGTGACCCAGCCGAAATTAACTTTTATTAACTCCAGCTCTATTCCCCACCGCAGCATTGCCTCCTAATGCTTGATTGAAAGCCTTTGTGTGTCAATTCAGGCAATGAAGCGGTCTGTCAAGCCAGCAGTGTGGGCGGAAACTAGAGCTGGAGTGACAGAGGCTATAGGACAGAGGGATATAAAAATACATGAGAAAAAACAACTATTTTTGGAAAAAAGCGTTACAGCTCTTAAAAATACCCGGTTTATTAAAAACTGTATTGAGAAAACTCTGTATACTCATACAAAACCATTTAGACTTGCGCTGTACTGTGTGCTTTATGATCTGGAGCTATATTTAAATTTGTGGAAGTGGAATCTTTAGAATTGTCCATCTCCAACAACGTCACTGGCAATGACAACAATATATAAATGAGAGTTCTCCATTTTATCTCCTAATGAAAGTTGGTTTGTAGTGCTTTTACAATGTGTTATCTCTTATCTCAGAGCAGTGAAGCTTATTGCACTGAAGATTATACTTAATGGTTATATAGTACATACAAATCAGATACAACAAGCAGAACAATGGTGATTTCTCTGTATCTATTCAATGTTATCTCTGGGTAACAAAATTAAGCATTTTCCTTTTGTTAACAGCAAATTGAGCATATTTTATAATGTTAGATTATGGCACCAATTCAGCTACTGTAAAGTCTAATTTAGAAATGCTGATTGACCATATAAGAACCATGGAATATTATTATTATTATTTTTAATAATAATCATATTGATTATTGCTTATTTACTGGCTCGTCCACAAAATTACATGGGGAAAAAGGATAGTTTGTATGGTTCTGCTGTGCCACGGGGCGACGGGATGCCAACCAATGGGGATTATTGTGTTGATATAAATGATCCCATTACAAAACAAACGAGCGCTTTGTTGTGTCATCATCAGCATGTTTCCATGGGCTGATAAATGAAAACTTCTTATGAATGCCCATATGCCAATCAGCCGGGATAAAAAGTGCCTTAATACAGTGCATATTTCTCAATACTAAAAGATGGTAAATATTTTTAGGCAAAAACTATGTTTTGTGTCTTGAGCGAAAAGTTGTCATGTATTAGAAGGGATTTATAGAAAACAGGACCACGATTTATGGCACTGAAAACACTGAATTTGTTCATTCTAATTATAAACTAATGAGATTTATGTATTCTCATATTTAATAATATTTGCCAACTATTAGGATCATTATTAATTGATACATAGATTCCTAACTACTTCCTAATATTAATACTAACATATACCTGTTGGAGGTGTATTCGCTGATATAAAGGTAACATGCAATTATATTACAGTACATAACACAAGGGCAGTAGGTTTGGGGGAAATATCCAATATTCGCTCACCTAAGGATATAGCTGCTCCTGCGCAGAATGGGAAAATGCATAAAGCCGTGATGAGTACTAGCAGTGAGGCTCTATGGAGCAGGTTCATTTTCTCCAGCTGATTCTTCACTGATCACCACCTGAGCACAAGCTTTCCCTTGTCACGTTCAACCTATATATATATATATATATATATATATATATAAAGATCCAGGACATCAATCCTTCCACCTTTGAACTCCAGTGTATGTAGAGTATCAGAAAAATAGGCATTTATCTACTCTGATCAAGGCAGGTTTCAGATTTCCAATATAGAATGTCACCTGCCAATAGCACTGAATCCTGAGCAGCAGATTGTGCTTTGTGATGTAGCAGAGATGAATGTCATTCTTTGTGGCTCTGTCATTTACACTTTTACAAAAAAAAAACTGAGAAAGGAATTGCACTAAATTTTGGCACCAAATAATTTGACGTTTTAGAGCTTATGAATGGCAGTGAATAGAAGCTGTAGAGAGACAAAAGCTTCACCTAGCACCAAAACATCAAAAATATACTCCATGCAGAATATGCATATAGTTTGATGGAGCATGCCCACAGTGTCAGACTGAGCTGCCAAGGGCCCACCAGTAGCACGGCATCTGAGGGCCCACTGTTCACATATTTATCTGTACTCTATTCAATAATGCCCTGGGTAGCTTGTTGAGTAAATGATGAGATGCTGCTTTTTTTCCCGTACATAGTGAATAATGTAATGGGGCCAAATACTGCACATATTGGGAGGTGGATGGTTCACTCCAGGACAGGGGTCCATCAGAGGATTCCCTGGTTCCCCTGTGGGCCAGTCCATACCTGCATGCCACTGAACTTTTCTGTCATTCATAATCCAAGCCCTATATGCCTCCTACAAAACAGAGCCGTAAGAGCGCCAAGTGCATGACTCCTTACCTTGGACAGTATGTTCATGTGTTCTTTAGATGTATCTGGGTTCACACTTGCAGTTTGTCAGTTTAGTTTTGGCCCTGTATCTGATACTTCAGTTTTTACAATCTGTCTCCTATTGGCTGAAAAAAAAAAAAAGTTCATGATAGAGCCACGTGATCATTTTGAATCCCTGAAAGTAAAATAGGTTCCATCATGATCAGCTTTTCGCAAAATGTAAACTAAGAGCTTAGTCAAAGCTGTACAGCAGCGGTACAACATCATAGGAATATATGAAGTCGTTAGTTCAAGCTACGAGACCTGCAGCCAGGTGGGGATTTGTAAAGGTGATGGCTTCTGGGCACCAGCTGCACCCACAGCCCCCCCCCCCTTTTCAGTGAGCCGGTATCTGAAATTACTAGGAGTCTGTCTACAGATAGGTGAGATGCTCTATGCGTACTACCTCATTAGCAACAAAGTGCTAATATATACAGGGGAACATAAGTATTAGAAACATTCCATATGCATTAATAGGGACACCACATGATACAATGAAGCACAATATTTCTAGGTTTATCTATAATAGTCTGATGGTGCAACCATCCATGGATATACAAGGGCATCTTAATAAATTAGAATATCATTAAAAAGTTTTTTTTTTTCCCAGTTATCGACTACAAAAAGTGAAACGCATATATTATATAGAGCCATTACAAACAGAGTGATCTATTTCAAGTAGTTATTTCTGATAATGTTGATGATTATGGCTTACAGCCAATGAAAACCCAAAGGTCATCTCAGAAAATGAGATATAAAATCAACCGAAAAATTAATTTTAAACTCAGAAATATTGGCCTACTGAAAAGTATGTACAGTAAATGCACTAAATACTTGGTCGAGGTTCCATTTGCATGAATTACTGCATCAATGCAGCATGGCTTGGAGGCGATCAGCCTGTAACAAGGCTGAGGTGTTATGGAAGCCCAGGTTGCCTTGATAGCATCCTTCAGATCGTCTTGTTGGGTCTGGTGTCTCCTCTTTCTCTTGACAATACCCCATAGATTCTCTAGGGGGTTTCGGTCAGGAGAGTTTACTGGCCAATAAAGCACAGTGATACTGTGGTTATGAAACAAAGTAAACACTTTTGGAAGTGTGGACAGGTGCCAAGTCCTGCTGGAAAATGAAATTTGCATCTCCAGAAAGCTTTTTGGCCGAGGGAAGCATGAAGTGCTCTAAAATATCCTGGCAGACGGTAGCGCTGACTTTAGTCTTGATAAAACACAGTGGACCTACTCCAGCAGATGACATGGCTCACCAAACCAGCACGGATTGCGGAAACGTCACACTAGACCTCAAGCAGCGTGAATTATGTGCCTCTCCGTTCTTCCTCCAGATTCTGGGACCTTGATTTCCAAATGAAATGCAAAATTTACCTTCATCTGAAAACAACACCCTGGACCACTGAGCAACAATCTAATTCTTTTTCTCCTTGGCCCAGGTAAGACGCTTCTGGCATGGTCTATTGGTCATGAGTGGCTTGATACAAGCAATGCCATAGTTGTAGCCCATGTTCTGGATACGTCTGTGTGTGGTGGCTCTTGAAGCACTGACTCCAGCAGCAGTCCACTCCTTGTGAATTTCCCCCAAATTTTTGAATGGCCTTTTCTTAACAATCCTATCAAGGCTGCGGTTATCCCGGTTACTTGTGCACCTTTTTCTACCACTTTTTCCTTTCACTCAACTTTCCACTAATATGCTTGGATACAGCACTCTGAACAGCTAGCTTCTTTAGCAATGACATTTTGTGGCTTCCTTGTGGACTGTGTCAATGACTGCCTTCTGGACATCTGTCAAGTCAGTAGTCTTCCCCATGATTGTGTTAGTCTACTGAACCAGGCTAAGGGACCATTTTAAATGCTTAGGAAGCCTTTGCAGGTGTTTTGTGGTAATTATTCTAATTTTCTGAGATAATGACTTTTGGGTTTTGTTTGGCTATAAGCCATAATCATCAACATTAACCGAAATAAACACTTGAAATAGATCACTTTGATTGTAATGACTATATATGTGTTTCCTTTTTGGTATTGAATTACTGAAATAGAATATCATCAAAAAGTTAATTTACTTTACTGAGATGCATTTGTGTCTGGGTTCAGGGAACCTAACTGCGTGCCTGTTTGCAACTGCAATGTTTTTCGAAGGTAGTGATATAGAAGGGTTAATAGTTTCTATATTTCTTGATTTTAAATATTTTATTGTTCCATTAGTATATCTGGTGTAGGTTCATAGCCATTATGGAGCCTTCGGAATAAGAAACAAGCTCAAGGATTATTATTGTCTGCTAAATGTTCTTATCTCATATGCATGACTCTACATTTTTGTTTTTCTCAAATTTAAAGGTCATATGATCAACTTGTGAATTTCCAGCGAGAAGCCTTTTTGCAATATCACATTGATCTGTAAATGGTATAAATAATCTGTACCTTGGCTAAATAAACAGAAAACCGATCATGCTCACATGAATGCAGGTCTTTTCTCCCAGCGCTCGATCTTGATTAGGCTTGAAGAGGCCTAATTCAGAGGACCTCACTGGTGATCTCATAAGCGGACTTTTGAAACACAGAACAGCTATAACAGTTTCTGGTGCCCAACGTGGAGCCGTGGCCAACCAGCCTATTTGGAAGCAGTTTTGAGGACTCTTGAGGCAGTGAAATTTCAGCTGCAGCAAGGTGAGAAGCTTTATTCTTACACTTTATTTTACTCTCTCTGATTTCCCAAATATTCTGGGTATGGCTGTACACATGGTTCAAGAACTCTGGCATTACCAGTGAGTATTGTTTTTTTCTCATACAGGTCTGAATGAGAGTTGAAAAATAGAGTAATAAGATAATCTGTTGTCCGTCCATTAACTGATTGCATAGTGCGGAATTTGGGACAGTCTCTGTATAATTATATTTGCTGTGTTGCTGTGTTTTGTCTTCTTTGGCCATCTTTGATGGGCAATACACTGGTCTAGGGATATGTGTTCATAAGTGGTTTCATACTAATGCCTAGATAAAGTATGCAGGTAGTAAGTTGTTGTATATTGATGAGAAGCCTCTGAATAACATAAAAGTGACGAGTAATTGAGATAAGGGACTTGGTGTAATAATATGTATGTATAAATTAATGGTTATAGGTCATACTGTGGACTGTGAAAATATGTTCTGGTTGTGAAATGTCACAGGGCATAGCCATATAGCGTATTTGAGTGAATACCTGACATATGTATTTTTTCCATCAGTGTCAAGAGCGGTTTAGATAATTTTATTTACATTTTACAATTACATTACAATTTTATTTACATGTGATCCTTGGAAGGTGTATTGTTACATAAGTTTCTGGAATCAATGAATGAGTGGACAAGTGGTCCTGTGATCTGTCCTCAGTGAGATATCAGAAAGCAATAGAGAAGGGTGTTCAATTGCCGCGCCAACAGATCACTCATTCAGATGATGAAGACCAATGTCACTTTATTTGCATACAGGTCAATGGACCTGTATGCAAATAAAGTGACATTGGTCTTCATCATCTGAATGAGTGATCTGTTGGCGCGGCAATTGAACACCCTTCTCTATTGCTTTCTGATGTCTGCCACTGGGTGGCTGCAGCCGTGGATCTTATTGTACATGCACATATAGTAGTTGTGACTGTCACAACTACATCAGGTGAGTGAGTTTACTCCCCCTTCCCCACCCCACATATATCGGGGTAAGACCCTATTTTGCGCTTTTCTGTCCACAGCCTCCTTCTATACTCAGTGAGATATCGTATGTTTTTTCCCCTCAAAATGGAGACAAAGGTTTTATAGCAAAGTAATTTTTTTTTCCTTTCAGTAGAATATTAGTGCTGTGAAGGTATACAAGTAGTCTCAATTTTCTGCTGGGATTGTGTATACCAGTGGGTATTAGGAAAGTTGGATGTTTTGGAAAGCTAAGTGTGGATGAAGAATTCTTTTGAGATAAAACTCTTGCTAAACAAACTGTGTGCGCTGTTGATATTCTGTTGGGAGGGGGGCAAGTGAGGCGCTGCGCGATTTTCTGTCTTCTGCCCTTTGTAAGAAGTCAGCTCTGAGGATTGTTTTGGGTTAACTCTAGTTACATTGCTGAAATACTTTGTAAAGGATCAGCATGGGGTATCCAACTGCACATCAGGTCTAAGTGGGTTAGAGAGCAGTGTGGCCTTCCCACTTACATGGAGGTGGTCTAGTAGGTGAGAGGACTATCACACCTGGTCCTTCCTGCTTTAGTCACCTGGACTATTGGGTAAGAGAGCTGTTTAAAAAGCCTTCCCAATACACCCTGCAAGGGTAGCAGGTGAGAGTGCTGACTAACCTTCCAGCTACACCTTGAGAGCCCATTCTGACTTGCCGGAGGAGTGTGGCCTGTTGACAAGTTCCAGGGACACAGAGGGCATTTGCAGAAATGTGGGCTGTGTGGGAATAAGTTGAGGCCATGGGCAACTTGTTCAGTGTGCAGTGTGGGGCTCCAGCGGGATCCAAAACAGCCAAACAGATAGTGCAAGAAAGGGAAGGCAAGGAAGCAGTGAAAATTGTCAGACCAATACTCAAAAAGGCAGACATGCCAGAGTACAGATGTTTGGATGTTGAGAAATGGCACAGATTCAGGGAAGAAAAAAAGAGGTTGGATAAAAGACAAGAGAGTAGAGCAACAAGTAAATAAATGGTGTCGTGTGGCTGAAGAGGTGCAGCATTGTGGATATAAAGAGACCACAGCGGGAGATAAGGTGTATTCTGAATGTTTTAATGCACCAAAAGCAGGAATTGTGACTGCTACCGCCCCACCTTCACAATCAGAAACCCAGACCAGATGAATGGACTTTTAAACATTGTAGTTAGAAAAACCTAGACTGGAGAGGTACTTGTGCTACGTGTAATGTTACTCGCCCTAAGTGGATTGCACTAAATCCTGTTCGAACCAGATCACATATGATGACAGAGGACGCCGACTCTGAGACAGAGGTAGTGAAGGAATTGAGTTTTGGGGAGGAAGCTGGACGTCACTTGGACAGTGAGGAAAGAAAAGAATGCCCTGGGACCGGTACAAAAAAAATCAAATACATCCTGACCAAGGAAGGTCACAAGAATCAGACAGACACAGGAATATTACCCCTGGAGCCCCTCTGACCAGCTAGCTATGTTAAAACAGTTACCTGACCCTGAAAACCAACCTTTCCCATTTTACAGGCAAATACAGACAATACAGGTGACTTATAAATGCACTTGGACAGACCTTGAGAGTTTGGTGACTGCAAAGGCAGGTGACGTTCTGGGACACATAATTAAATCACATACGGATGTTGTAAAGGAACAATCATGGATGATCAGTCTGAGAAGTCTGGAAAGATGTACTGTGAGGCATTGAAAGAATGGGCTACAAAGAAACAAGCAGAGCAGTCTGTACTGATGACGTGACACAGCAAAAAGGGGAGAGTATAGAAACGTACTTTGGGCGGTTACAGCTGAAGTGGACAGACATGAGGTACAGTGCAAGAAACGACACCTTGATATCAAAATATTGGTGAATGCATTCATTGATGGTATGAATAAGTTTTTACAAGAAGCAGTACAGACAACCAGACCTGAGTGGAGAAACATGAACCCAACAGACCTTCTGCAAGTAGCTAAGGGGGTTGAACTGACAAAATGAAAGCGACCAGTTATGTATGCTAGAGCACAAGGAAAAAAGTGGAAACAGAGAAGGGGGAACACCAGGTGACCTAGCGACCGTACAGTGCTGGAATTGTGGACAGAATGGACATTACGCCAGACAGTGCAAAAACCCCAAAAAGGAGAGGTAGCAGACTGACTCTCCTCCTTCCCTCCTCCTTTGCCTCTGGCCTTGGAAACTGGCAACCCAGTGACAAATGTGTACCCTGTTTTTGTTCCCTCAGGACCTGGTCCCACCTTACTTACGACCATAACAATGCCAGGGGGGAAAGAGGCAGAATTTTTAATTGACACTGGGGCAGCCGGAACTGTGGCACATAAAGACCTGATAAAGCCAGATATGATTACTGACGAGACTGTGGAGTGTTGTCGGGGTGGAGGGATTGGTGTCTGAAACTCCCTTGACAAAACAGATGTTGCTGAAATTACAAGATAACCAGGAGATTCTCACAAAGCTTATTGTTAGTGAAAATACTCCTATGAACTTGCTGGGGGCAGATGTGTTAAGTGCTATCCAGGCTAGCATACAATACACCCCAGAAAGTATTACAGTCACAAGTGCCCTCTCTGACAAACACTTGTGCAAGATTGCAGCAATGGTGTACATGTCCAAATCTGCGAGAATGTCCGATACCAGAACTAGTGAAGATATAGCAATGCAACAAGTTCCAGACATCATATGGGCAAAGGGAAAAACTGATGTAGGTCTGCTTCCTATTCCCCGTGTCATGATAAAATTAAAAGAAGGCTCCACTCCTCCTTGTTTAAAACAGTATCCCTTAAGCCCAGCCAAATCAATGGCCCTGACCAGAGATATGAGAATATGTGCAAGCAGGGGCTCTAGTACAAAGGTCTTCCCCCTGTAACACTCCCTTGTATCCAATCAAGAAAAAAGGGCCCAAAGGTTCCCCTGATACATACAGAATGGTGCATGATTCGAGAGCTGTCAATGCTGTCACTAAGTGTAACATCAATTGTTCCAAACCCACACACCTTACTGTCACAAATCCCAGGGACCTCCAAATGTTTTACAGTAATTGATTTGGCAAATGCATTTTTCTCTGTGCCTCTACACCCTGTCAGTATCTTTTTGCCTTCACACATGAAGGGAAACAGTACATGTGGACAGTCCTCCCGCAAGGAGGAATGAATTCACCTACCATTTATTCTACAGCTATGGCAGGAATTCTGGAACAGTGGCAACCGCCTCATCCACAGGTTACGCTATTGCAGTACGTGGATGACCTTTTGCTCTACTGTCCAGACCAGACATCCTGCAAGGAAGCCACAATTTATTTGCGGTGTTTTCTGGCAGAGAATGGTTGCAAAGTTTCACGTGAAAAATTACAGTATTGTAAGCAAAAGGTGACATTTTTGGGTCACTATCTCTGAAAGTACAAGACACCTGACTGAGGAGAGAAAACAAGCAGTCCAAAATCTCTCCTTACCCAGGTCCCACCGGCAACGGCGCACCTTTTTGGGCTTAGTGTCATACTGCAAGCCTTGGATAAGGTCTGCTTCGCAAATGATGCAACCCTTCTATGGCTAAGTTCACATTTCTGTTGTTTTGCATCAGTCGCATGCGTTGCTTGACGCACGTGACTGATGCGTTGTACAACGGATGACAAAGAAAAGAATTTCATTGTCGGACTCCGTTGTCTGCGGGGGCGGAGTTCGGGGGGGCGGAGCTGAGGACATCAGTGCCGCGGTCTGCATGACTGGGGACAGGTGAGTGAGTGTGTGTCTACATGCGTGTGTACATGCGAAGTGCGGGAGGGGACGGAGCGTGAGGGGACGGAGCCGAGCGAGGCCGTGGAGCTGAGGACGTCAGTGCCGCGGGGACTGCAGGGCTGGGGACAAGTGTGTGTATGTGTGTGTGAGTGTACACATGGAGTGCGGGAAGGGGCGAAGCCGAGTGGGGAAGTGTCAGCCTCCTTGCACACTGTATCCAGGGTAAATATCGGGTAACTAAAAGCAAAGCACTTTTTAGTTACCCGATATTTATCTTGGATACCAGCGTACACCGCTTAGCGCGGGCTCCCTGCACCCGTAACCACTGTAAATATCGGGTAACTAACCAAAGCGCATTGCTTGGTTACCCGATGTGTATCCTGGTTACGGGTGCAGGGAGCCAGAGAGAGCATGCGCCGCAAAATCCTACGGATCGCGCTGCTCAAAAAACGTTACAGGCTGCGTTGCTCCCGCCCGGCGGTCAGTTAAAAAACGACTGACCATGACGCAGCGGATGCAATGCAGCATCATCAGTTGCAATCCGTCACTAATAGAAGTCTATAGGGAAAAACAGGATTCCTGCAAAATATTTTGCAGGATACCGTAATTCCTCTAGGCGACGGATTGTGACTGATGCAAAACAACGGAAGTGTGAACTTAGCCTATGATTGTCTGTCATCTGATCCCTTTGACCTCACACAGAACAGCTATAACAGTTTCTAGAACATAGGAAGCTATTGATTCCTTCCATTCCCTTAAACTACTCATTGTATCTGCCCCGGCCCTTTGTATTCCAAATTACGATCAACCATTTTTCTTGTTTTGTACAGAACAGGGAGGGCATGCGACAGCCGTCCTAACACAGCAACATGGTGACAAACAAAGACCAATAGCTTACTACTCAGCGCAATTGGACCCAGTTGTCAGAGGGTCTCCCACGTGTGTCCGTGCTGTAGCGGCTGCTGTAGTACTGCTAGGGAAAGCTTGCGAGATCACATTGACATTTCCCTTAATTTATTCCCCTCATGACATCCATGCTATACTTGTGCAAGTCCAACCGAAACACCTGTCTATGGCCAGACACCTCAGACTTGAATGTGCCCTTCTAATTCCTGAGTATGTCTCCCTCAAGAGGTGTAATGTTCTGAATCCGGCCACCCTTTTGCCAGTAGATTCAGAAAAGGGGGAATTGGTGACAATGGTAGCAAGCGAGGATGAATACTTTGACATGACGCACAAACATGACTGCATAGAGCTGATGAGTCAGGAGACAGCAGGTATTTCACATGTCTATGTCACCTATTCCTAATGCAGATTTTGAGTTTTTTGTAGATGGCTCCAGATACCAGCTGGATGGGAGATTCTACACTGGATATGCAGTAGTATCCTCACATTAGGTAAATCAGAGCTGAACCACTCCCGCCGCACATGTCCACGCAGGAGGCGGAGCTAACAGCGCTCATTGAGGCGTGTAGAGCAGGATCAGGTAGGAAAATTAATGTTTATTCAGACTCAATTTATGGATTTGGGATCTGTCATGATTTTGGCCCTATCTGGAGAAGTAGAGCTTTTCTTATGTCAGCTGGTAAGCCTATTAAAAATGCAGAATTGGTAAAACGGTTAATGGAGGCACTAATGTTACCAGTCCATGTTGGCATCATTAAGGTGAAGGCACACACAAAAGTTGACTCACTGGAGGTAGCGGGCAATAGAAGGGCGGCTGCGGCTGCGAAAGCAGCGGCAAAGAGGCCTAAGGATCAGAGGATAGTGGCAGGGAGCCAGCAAGTCCCAGCCACAGTGAGTCTGGATGTCCTGAGATCCCTCCAGCATCAGGCTGCCCAAACAGAGAAGCAACACTGGGAGAAAATGGGAGCTAGGCTGAACTCAAATGGAGTATGGGAAAGTAAGGATAGGTTGTGTTTACCAAGGTCCCTGTTCCCTATGATGGCACAAGCAACACATGGCCCCACTCACGCCTCAAAGTCACGTGTAACCAGGTGAATGCCTTCTGGATCGCTCCTGGCTTCAGTTACGTAGCCTCCAAACACGTACAATCCTGCATTATCTGCACACAACACAACCCAGGTAAAACAGTAAAAGTCCCTAAGAAAGCAACACCCAGACCGCTCTACCCGTTTCAACGACTGCAAATAGACTACATACAACTACCCAAGGCAGGAGTGTATGAATATGTCCTGGTAGGTGTAGATCTCAGGATGGGTTGAGGCCTATCCAGTAAAATGTGCAAATACTAAAACAACTGCAGATAAACTGATGAAGGAACTAGTCTGTAGGTATGGCATCCCAGAAGCCATAGAAAGTGACAGGGGTACACATTTCACTGGAGAAATAATGAGGGAAATTATGCAGGCCCTGGGAATAGAGCAGGCATTCCATACCCCTTATCATCCACAGAGCAGTGGAAAAGTAGAGAGATTTAACGGGAAACTAAAACTAAAAATTCAAAAGGCCATGGCAGAGACAGGAAAGAATTGGGTAGAGTGCTTATCCCTGGCACTCTTTTCAGTCAGACACACTCCAAATAGAAAGACAGGCTTTTCTCCTTTTGAAGTCCTTTTTGGTAGTGCCCCAAAAACAGGTCTGTACTTTCCACAAGTGTTACAGATGCAACACGGCAATATGACAGCCTATGTCCAGGCCTTACAGGAAAGACTTAATGTGGTGCATAAACATGTCTTTTCATCCATTCCAGATCCCAATGCAAGTGCAGATGTGCATCAGCTGAATCCAGGTGATTGGGTGGTCGTGTGCAGACACATGAGAAGGAGCCTAGATCCACGCTTTGATGGCCCATTCCAAGTCCAGCTGACCACATCCACCACATCCACCTCAGTGAAACTTGAGGGAAAGCCCACCTGGATCCACACCAGTCACTGTAAAAAGGTCACTCCACCGGCAGAATGACAGTTTTGCTAATTATCCAGCTAGGTGTAGCAGGGTTGCTGCACCCAACAAAGACACTGAGCGAACTTTTAAATACGGACTGGGATAATAAACTCATTCGCCACCATATTTCTCTTACTGAGGACATGGAAGGAGAAAAAACAAAAGACTGTTGGATCTGCACACACTATTTCTTCAAAGACTATGTCATATTTAGCCTTACCTCTGGAACCACAGGAGGTATTGATACCAGACTATATACACAATGAAACCTGGACTCAATCTAGATTTTTGGGAGAAGATGTACCTCGTGATGTATCTGCTACATTGACTATAGTTGGATGGGTCACTAAACCCTGCTTCAAGCTAAATATCACACGTCCTGATGGATACTCGTGGTGGATGGAATACGATCCAGACAAGGGCGTAATTGCCAAAATAAAGACTAAGATTCGTCATTCGGGCCCCATTCCCTATGATGGATTATGGTTCAGTCTTCAATGCAATGGTGTTGGAAATTGTGGAAAAGACAATAACTGTTTCTATATACATACACATGACGTAACTAAGGACAATGAGACAGTATATCAGAAGGTTATTGAGGGCTGTACATCATCATTTACTAGAAGGACATTGAGGGAGCAGGGTAACTATCTCTGGTATGACCGGAAAACAAATGAAAAATACGTGGTGTGCTCATAAAGTCATGAAGGGGCTTCTGAATTTGCTTTATTGTGTACAAACTCAAACTCACTTTAGTATTTTCCCAGAGGGAGTGTTTTTGGTTTGTGGGAATCGTGCTCACAAGTGGGTGAGCCTTGACATGAGAGGGGTTTGCACACTTGCCAGACTAACACCAGCCACTTTCATAGTTCCTCATATTAAAGTAGAGGTAGCAGCTGTCCCAATTCATACCTTGTATAAACGAGTAGCAGATAATACACCCCGGCCAAATAGAAAACCTCATAGTAGAATTGGGAAAAGCAAATAAGGTATTTAGTGCTATTTTCATATACCCTTTCTTAATACAAATGTGGGACAGGCTAGTAGAGTCCACTGACTACCTGGATTATCAAATTTTTTGGGTTCTTGAGATTCTTACATAGTTACTTAGGTTGAAAAAAGACCTAGGTCCATCTAGTTCAACCTTCCTCCACCAGTTCTACATTTAGTCACTAAGTCATTTATAACCAACAATGTTTTGTGTACTGAGGAAATCATCCAGCCCTTTTTTAAAAGCTGTTATAGTATCTGCCATTACTACCTCTTGTGGTAGTGTATTCCACAGTCTGACCGCTCTAACTGTAAAGAACCCTTTCCTATTTAGGTGTCGGAATCGCTTTTCTTCCACTCGCAGTGAGTGCCCCCTGGTCCTTAGTACTGTCTTTGGAAGAAATAAGTCATGTGCCAGTCCTTTATATTGACCACACATGTATTTATACATATAAATGAGATCTCCTCTGAGACGTCTTTTTTCTAAGCTAAACATATCTAACTTTTTCAACCTGTCATCATATGGGAGGCCTTCCATTCCTTGTAATTGTCTAGTTGCCTGCCTTTAAACTGACTCTAACTTCTGAATGTCCTTTTTAAAATGTGGAGCCCAAAACTGGATCCCGTATTCCAGATGTGGCCTTACAAGTGATTTATAGAGGGGTAACAATACGTTGGGATCACGGCATCTAATCTCTCTTTTTATACACCCTAAAATCTTGTTTGCTTTAGCAGCTGCTGCTTGACATTGAGTGCTGCTGCTCAGCTTATTTGTAATGAGAATACCCAAATCCTTCTCCTGTTCTGTAGTCCCGAGTTTACTTCCATTTAATGTATACGCAGCTATAGGATTACTCCGTCCTAGGTGCATTACTTTACATTTATCAACATTAAATCTCATTTGCCAAGTATCTGCCCATTCTGACATCTTATCCAGATCTTTTTGTAATATTGTACTATCCAGGTCAGTTTTTAATATCCTACATAGTTTGGTGTCATCGGCAAAGACTGACACTGTACTATCAATTCCATCCACAAGGTCATTAATAAAGAAAGTAAAAAGAATCGGTCCAAGCACAGATCCCTGCGGCACCCCACTGCTGACTATAGCCCATTTAGAGAATGTACCATTTATGACTACTCTTTGTTTCCTATCTTTTAGCCAATTGCTTACCCAGTTGCATATTGTGTCCCCTAGTCCTTGCTTCTGGAGCTTTAGTATAAGGCTATTATGTGGTACAGTATCAAATGCCTTTGCAAAGTCCAAATAAATCACATCAGCTGCATTACCAATATCCAGGTTTGAACTTACCCCCTCATAGAACCCCAACAGGTTGGTTAGACACGACTTATCTTTCATGAATCCATGCTGTTTGTCAGTTATCATATTATTTTCTGCAATATATTTTTGCATGTCATCCCTTAAAATGCCCTCAAAAACTTTGCATACTACTGATGTCAGGCTTACTGGACGGTAGTTGCCTGGATCTACCCTCTTACCTTTCTTAAATATCGGTACCACATCAGCAATCCTCCAATCCTGAGGCACCAACCCTGTTACAAGTGAGTCTAAAAAGATGAGATACAGCGGTCTGTCGATTACGGAGCTCAATTCCCTCAATATTCGTGGATGAATGCCATCTGGCCCTGGGGATTTGTCAATGTTTAATTTACTCAGACGTAGGCGTACTTCATCTTGTGTTAAATTAATTATATCGGGTGGTGGACTTTGATTTTTCACTTGTTGAATGATCCCTGGTACAGTCAGTTCCTTGGTGAATACAGATGAGAAATGCCTATTTAATATCTCAGTCTTTTGTTTGTCCTCTATAACTAACTTATTATATTTTAAGGGGCCGATACTATCCTTTGTTTTCCTTTTGGCATTAATGTATTTCTAAAAGATTTTGGGATTTATTTTAATGTCATTGGCGATTTTTGTTTCAGTAGCTAATTTTGCTTGTTTGATTTCTTTTTTACATTTCCTATTGATATCTTTATACTCCTGCAATGTTATTTCTGTATTCTCAGCTTTTAAGATTTTAAATGCCCTTTGTTTTTGTTTTATTATACTTTGTACAGTCTTATTTATCCATAGTGGTTTCTTTTTATTCCTGGACATTTTATTACCAGAGGGTATACGTTTTTTTACTGGACTCTAGTAGTATATCCTTAAACTTACCCCATTTATGTTCGGTATCCCCAGTTACCATGACTTTGTCCCAATCTACACATTTAAGCTCTTCCCTTAATTTGTTGAAATCAGCTTTCCTAAAATTCCAGGTTTTAGCATTCCCCCTTTGAAATGTTCTATTGAATATTATGTTGAAGCTACCAATGCTATACAAAAACAATTAATTGTAGTAGCATACTATAGTGCTAGACTTTGTGACCGCAAAAGACGGAGGAATTTGTCAAATAATTGGTCCTGCCTGTTGCCATTACATTGACCCTGCAGGCAACCTCCAGGTTAGAGCAGATATACAGAAAACAAGTGAACTTAGGGATAAATGGTTAAAAGAGCACGATGCCAACAAGGACTCCTGGTGGGGAAATACATTTTCTTTTATGAATCCAGCTAATTGGTTTAAGGGCATAGCAGGTTGGGTTTCTGGCATTATACAAACCTGTATGCAAATATGGTTATTCTGTCTATTGCTTTATATAGCTGTAAAAGCATTGACATATGCATTAGCTAAACTACTGAATAATGTATGTTCTAAGAGTTCCAGTATTGAACCCTCTGTAGTTTACTTCGGACCCCAAATGGCCTCTGCTGACGGGGAGTAGGTGTCCACACTGAGGGTGGATGGGTGAAGTGGTAGTAAGACCCCTCATGGGTACTAGGCCCATGAGCCAGCAGCTCCTGTTTGGACGCCTACTGACCCTGTAGTGAAGGTTATACCATTTACAAAAGGGGGAAATTGATATAGAAGGGTTAACAGTTTCTATATTTCTTGATTTTAAACATTTTATTGTTCCATTAGTATATCTGGTGTAGGTTCATAGCCATTATGGAGCCTTCGGAATAAGAAACAAGCTCAAGGATTATTATTGTCTGCTAAATGTTCTTATCTCATATGCATGACTCTACATTTTTGTTTTTCTCAAACTTAAAAAGGTCATATTATCAACTTGTAAATTTCCAGCTAGAAGCCTTTTTTGCAATATCACATTGATCTGTAAATGGTAAAAATAATCTGTATCTTGGCTAAATAAACAGAAAACTGATCCTGCTCACATGAATGCAGGTCTTTTCTACGAGAGCTCGATCTTGATTAGGCCTGAAGAGGCCTAATTCAGAGGACCTCACAGGTGATCCCATAAGCTGACTTTTGAAACACAGAACAGCTATAACAGTAGCTAACCACAGAAATGCAATGTCATACTAAATTCTGAATATATCAGTCATGTTTGGTGTGTCTTAAATGTTAAAAATAGGCAAGGAGACATGGTGATTATATTATTCCACTGGGAGGGCCCAATTGGAAAATTGTGAAGTACAATTGTGTACAAAACAGTGGCCATCCTTACACATTATTAGCCTTCTTTCCCTTATCTCACCAAAAGGGAGAATTGAGAGGTCTGGTGATATAACATATCTAGAGAATCTCATTGTCAGACCCAAGGAAAACCAAATACATGTAAGTTCTCTGCAAATTTTCACATCTCTTCTCGAAACACTCATGTATCCAATTCGTAAGACGTTTCTGTATTTTATCTATTTTATTTTATACTGTTTTTGCTTTTATCTGAATTTTTATTATTTCCGCTTTTTGTGATTTTTATAAGCAAAGTACACATTTTGTATGTTAAATGAAAAATGTAATGTTTGTTCCTTGCTTATCTAAACATATCCCCAATAGTAAGACGGCGGGTGGTGGTAGCGAAAAGTTTGGTGTGGATGCATGAACTGGCTGTGGGGTGTACTTAGCTTATGGTTAGCCTATTACAATAGGTGGGTACATGAGTGATGTGTGGGAAGCAGAGTCCCTCGTTACAGTTGCATCACATGTGCACGTCAGCAGTGCTTGTGGTACTGGTAATATGAACAGAGAATTAATTGAGGCAAATGTTCGCATCCATATTACAGTGAAACGGATACTTTGTGGAGCAACAGAAATAAACTTAGATCACTTTAAAAAACTTATGATAATTTAATGATCTTGTGAGACCCTTTTATCATGAGGTACTAAATAAATAATAAACTTAAGTGTGCACACCAGTAAAACCAAGTCCTTCAATTCCAGTGACCTCAGTGAGAAGAAACTTAGAACTCTGCATCTCTATTCTAGTGATTGTGTGGGTCACGGCTATGGAAAACCCTTAAATCATAGATTAAACTTGCAAAAACAAGATAAAGGCCTTTTCTAATAATTAAAAAAAAAACTTTAACCATAAATACAAATTTAACATTTTGATCAATACTAAACAAAACAATAGAAAATACTGGTTGTATAAGTGTGGGGCAAGATTTCAATTTGGCACCCCCCACTCAAGATGGAAGCAAGACGAAAAACCATTTGCCATGTTTCTGTAAGTATGAAAACTGCATGTGAGTGTTCATGTGATGACTGGTAGAACCACCAAGCTGAATACTGTCTGTGAGTAGTGACAAATAGAGATGAGGGAGCATTACCATGATCGGGGCTCACTAAGAGTAGATGGGGATGCTCAGATGGGCACGACTCCAGCACCCTAACAATTTTCCTGATGATTTCCCATAAAAATGCTCAAGTTCCCCATTTACTTCCATTATACTCAGGTGTTTATGGGCATCCAACTATTCTTAACGTGTTCTGTGCACCAGAGCATGGTAGTGCTCACTTATCACTAATTACAAGCTGTTAAGATTGGGTATACTACAGTTCCTACTCTTATATTTAAAGGGGTTGATCAGGTTTGTGATGAATGTACTGGTGGGCGTTTGGTACTGTATATCTGTACTGATTCTGTTCTTCTTATAAAGTACAATGTGTCTTGAATAACTTTCCTTGCTTATTCTCTTTGTTGGCATGTCAACCCAAACTTTTTGGTGGACTCAGGGTGTCAGCAAGTCCTCCTACTTTCTTTTACTTCTTTAAGCTGATTATCTACCAAGTTTCTCGTTAGATTTTTATAGTAATTATGCCATTTCTATTGAACCGCATGAGGCAGATGTATGAAAGAATGACTATAACCCTAATAAAATAAAATGTATTTTATAAGTCAAGGTGAAATAAGTATTTAACATGTCACCAATTTTCTAAGTGAAAGGTGCTATTGACATGAAATTCTTACCAGATGTTGGTAACAACCCATCCTATCCTTACAGACAAAAAAAATCATAGCATAGATGGCCATACATGAATTTGTGATAGAGACATGACAGGAAAAAAGTATTGAACATATGAAAGAGGTGTAAAAAGATATGGAGGGTCAGGATACCAGCAAAAAAACTATCAGTAAGTGATAGTAAGCCACTTAGTGAAAAATAATATCAGCTGGTTCAACTGATGGCCCATAAAAAGGTGTCTCATTACTAAGGTGCCACACAAGAAACAACTCATGACAGGTAAAATCAGTGAGCTGTCTCAGGACATTCAGAACCTTATTGTTGCAAAACAGGCTGCCATTGGTTACAGAAGACTCTGTAAACTGCTGAAGGTTCCAGTGACCACTGTTTTGGCCATAATTCGGAACTGGAAAGAACATCTTTTCACCATAAGCCAGTCACAACCAAGTACTCCCCTCACGATTTTAGACAAAGGAGTGAAAAGAATCAAAATGGGTGTTTAAAAGCCAAGGACCACCTGTGGAAAGCTACAGAAAGACATGTGATCAGCAGGTACAAATGTTCTAAAGAAAACAATTAATGAAAACAAGTAATGGATTCAATTACCATTACCTGTAAAAAGCATCTTCAAGCACATTTAATGTGTGCTCACACAACGTTTAGACAAGGCTGTGAAATACTGGGCGAATATAATTTGGTCAGATGAGACCAAAATTGAACTCTTTGGATTCCATAATACGCACCACCGTACCAACAGTGAACGTTGGAGGTGGGACCATCATGGTGTGGGGCTATTTTTCAACATACGGCACTGACAAACCTCATATAATTGAAGGAAGAATGAGTGGACAAAACAAAACTATAGAGACATTCTTGATAAAAATCTGTTGCCAACTACCAGAATGATGAAGGTGAAACAAGGGTGGTCATTTCAGCAAGACAATGATCCCAAACACACAGCCAAGGAAACTCTCAATTGATGTCAGAGAAAAAAAAAATAAAACTGTCAGAATGGCCCAGCCAATCACCTAACTTGAATCCAATAAAAAAATGTATGGAATGATCAGAGCTCATAGTAGGAGCCTGTGGAACCTTCAGGACTTGACTGTTTGGGTGGGAGAATGAACCAAAATCATACCTGAGCAATGCAAGCAACTAATTTCTCCTAATAGGAAACATCTTGAAGCTATTATCACCAACAAAGTATTAAATGCATTTCAGTAATTTATCCCTGTGTCATTTCCCATTATCACACACAACTTAATTTATGAAAATCTATGATTAGTTTTATTTGCCTGTATGGATTGGATTGGATGTTACTGACATCTGGCGATAATTTTATATTGATAGCACCTTGAGAAATATATTTACTTAGAAAATCGGCAACGTGTTCAATACTTGTTTCCCCAACTGTGTATCTAAACTACTAAAAAAATGTTGGGATGCTGTGTAAAATGTAAAGAAAACAAGAATGCAATAATTTGAAAATCTCTCAGCCATATTTTATCCACACTATAACAGAACATATCAGAAGTTTAATATTTGACATTTTTCCATTCTACATGAAAAAATAGCTCTTTTAGACGTTTATGGCAAAACAGCATCTTGAAAGAAGAAAGGGCCATTGTATAGCCTCCCCTCTTTTCACAACACACTGTACCTGTCTGGAAAGTGAGAACAATTGCTGGAGTTTTTGTAGAGGAATATTTTCCAAATCTTGTCTAATGTAGTATTCTACCTGCTCAACAGTCCTGGGTCTTCTTTGCAGGCTTTTGCATTTCATAATGCACCAAATGTTTTCTGTTGGTTTTCCCCCTCTACTAACCTACCTAAAGCAGATATTGCTGCTTTTGTATGTGATTCTACCATAACTCCCAAGCAGCACGCTTGCAGTCTTGGGGTTATATTTGACTTGGATCTTTCGTTCACTCCCTAGATCAGATTGCTGACTCGTGTCAAAAACATTTCTAGAATTCAACCTTTCTTTACCTTTGAATCTGCAAAAACTCTTAGTCTTGCTTTTATTAATTGTCACCTGGACTACTGCAACTCTTTACTAATCTGTCTCTGTCTTAATAAAGCCTCCATTATACAATCTACAATAAAGGCTGTAGCCAGGATCACTGTCCAAACACTATACTGATGACACTTCTCTGTGCCAGTCTTTACACTGGTTGCCCATCCACAAGTGTAGAATATAAATGTTCCACTTTTATCCACAAGTTCTCAACAGTTATTTTTGGCCCTAAATGTCCTTCCTCATCTCTGTCCACCACCCTTCCTGTCCGCTCTGTTTTGCTAAAGACATAAGACTAACATCTTCTATAATTCAAAACACTCAGGTCTTCAGTACTTCTCTCATCCTGCATCAGTTTTCTGAAATGCTCTATCCACAGACAATTCATTTAAGATTCAGTACCCAGTGTGCCATAAAACATTTTAATTCGTTTTTTATAGATTAGCCTATCACCTCACTAATCTAACTGTTCTCTCTTCCATGTAGTCACCACTTTGTATCTGTTTTATTTGAATACTCATGTTCATTATATTGAGGGCTGAACCTTAAGTTGATTTTTACCTTTCGTCACAACATTCCCTCAAGACTCTAACCTTGCGAAAAGGGGTCTCACTTCTTTTGGTATGTTTTGAACGGTGTGTCACTCAGTAATATATCATCTTGTTTGTACAAGTCCCCTCTGAATTGTAAAGTTCTGTGGAATACGCTTGCGCTATAGAAACAAAAATTATGGCATTGGTGAATTGTCTGGACTTCAGGCTGGCTTTTCATCACACAAACTGTTTTCCTGAGAAGCTATGCTGTTATGGTGGATGCAGGAGGTGGTTTAACATGGTCTTAACCCCATAGCGACGGCCTAACGTCACAAGACGTCGGAAAAACAGGGTACTTATTCTGTTCCGACGTCTTGAGACGTCAGGCCGGAAAAAGCTTGTAGCGCCCCCCCAGTGACGGAAAATCTCGGGGGTTTCAGCTACCGGAGATAGCTGAGACCCCCAAGATTATGAATCGGGGGTTTTTTTTTGGACCCCGATAATGTGATCGCCGGTATACACCGTATACCGACATACACATAAAAAAAAAAACAAATGGCAAATAATACTGATTTCTTTCTCATCTGACATGATAAAACATGTCAGATGATCAAGAAATATAAGCCCCTAGTGCCCCCAAAGCCCCCGGTACCGGAGAAATCAACCCCCACCACCCCCACCGGACATCCAAAATGGCGCCGACAACTGCCGCCGCCGCCGGCTCTGCATTCATTTCCCTTCAATCTGAAGTGATCAAACATTTCAGATCGGAGGGAAATGTCCTCCCCCTGACCCCTCCTCCGGTACACTGGAGATCTCTGGTCCCCCGGAGCACCCTCCGGTTCTCCAGAGCTTGCAAGATGCCGCCGACGCGCGCTGAAAACTGCTGCTGGCGCCGCGGAATGACCGCAAGGACATCTACATGCTCACCACCCTGCATGAGGACACCACTGTGTCGGTCAGAGAGAGGGGAGCCACCAGGGACAAACAAAAACCCTTCTGTGTGACACAATACAACAGGTTTATGGGTGGCGTGGACCTGTCTGACCAGGTGCTCCAACCATACCTGGTAAAGCGGAAAACGAGGGCCTGGTACAAAAAGGTAGCAATCTACCTGATACAGATTGCTACCTACAACAGTTTTGTACTGTATAAAAAAATCACAAGGGGCCCTCACATTTCTGCAATACCAGGAAAAAATTATTGAGTCCCTCATGTTTGACTCAGCGGCACCAGAGGCAGCCTTCGAGTCAGAGAATGCCCGGAGACTAACAGAACGGCATTTTATGCGTCTCATGCCTCCTACATCCACCCAAAACCGTCCTAAAAAAAGGTGCCGGGTCTGCAGCAAACAGGGCAGTAGGAGCGAATCTAGATATTACTGTCCCATGTGCCCTTCCCAGCCAGGACTTTGTGTTACCCCATGCTTCGAAATCTACCACACATCTCACAATTATTAGACATCATACACTATTCCCAAATTGTGTGGTAGGGTTTTTCTTTTACATTTATATTTTCTATGTAGTGAGCCCCTGTGTTACTTGTCAAATAAAATTTACTATTTTCATCAGTAAAACACATTTTACCCCATTTCATAAATAATTCCAGGACTTGATCACTCACATACCGAAGAATTATGCAGACAAATTCTCATTATATGCCCACGTCTGCGTACTCCAGAATGTGGACCCCGCAAATGTTCTTGAAACATCTGATCATCTGACAAATAATTCCAAGATTTGATCACTCAAAGTTTTAGCACCAATCATCTTAGTCTGACTCCTATTACAACTATGTCTTGGTGACACGGGCATGATAATTTTATTGGAGGATCTGAAGCTGTTCTGTAATTTTACACCATGGGCTTTACTGCATGGTTCTTGCCGAACCTCCTGCACTGGACAATACTTTTATAACCCTGTAGGGGACTGGTTGTTTTGTGCATATAGCGGTTCCGACCTTGGAAGGTAGGAGCCTGTTATGGTGTACCACGTCGGCTGGCACAATTGTCCCTCATATAGGGATTGATGGTGCTAAACAGACGTTGTACGACCAGTCTCTGAAAAATTAACGTGTCCTTCAAGCCCTCCTGGTGTTCCTTCATCTCTGGAACAAGCACAAGTCTGCCATATAGTTGGCGGTATTTTCCTCCACATTTTGCCCTTCACTCCAAGATAAAATGTACACAAAATCAATTTATGTGGGTTTTCAGTTGTTCTGATAACACATAGGCTCTGCAAATCAAATAATCCAAAATTTGAAAAGTGCACCTTCCCTTCCAAGTCCTGCCGTTTGCCCAACCAGATGTTTTTGACTACATATTGGGTATCGCTGGACTCATAAGAAAGTGGGTAACAAAATGGGGGGGCCACTTTTTGGTGTTACATCTTGTAAAAGTGGAAAATTTGGTGCTAAAGCATCACTTTTGTGAAAAAGAAGAAAATTTTCAATATGACAACCTATTGTTATAAAATTCTGTGAAGTACCTGTGGGTTCAAAATGCACACTATACACCTAGATAAAATCCTTGAGGGGCATAGTTTCCATAATGGGGTCAGTTGTGGGGGAGCTCTACTGTTTAGCCACTTCAGGGGGTCTCCAAATGCAACATGGCGTGCGCTAATGATTCCTGCCAATTTTGCAGTCAAATGGTGCTCCTTTCATTCCGAACCCTGCCGTGTACCCAGACAGGTGATTTCCACCATATATGATGTATCGGCGAACTCAGGAGAAATTGCACAATACATTTTATGGTGATTTTTTTTCCTTTTACCCTTGTGAAAAAAAAGCTACATGGTTGAAGTAACAATTTTGTGTTAAAATTTAATTTTTTTTATTTTCATGGCTCTACGTTATAAAATTCTGTGAAGCACCTGGGGGTTCAGGGTACTCACCAAGCATCTAAATAAATTCCTTGAGGGGTCCAGTTTCCAAAATTGGGTCAGTTGTGGGGGGTTTCTGCTGTATAAGTACCTTAGGGGCCCTACAAATGCAACATGGTGCCCGCAATCTTTTTCAGCTAAATTTGCTTTCCAAAATTCAAATATTGCTCCCTGTCTTCCGAGCCCTCCCATTTGTCCAAACAGACACCGCGCTCATAAGAAAGTGGGTACCAAACATTGGGGTCCAATTTTTGGAATTATCTCTTGAAAAAGTGAGAAAATTAATGCTAAAGCAACATTTTTGAGAAAAAAATGAAAATTTTCAATATGACAACGTAACGTTATCAAAATCTGTGAAGTACCTGTGGGTCCAAAATGCTCACTATACCCCTAGATAGAAGCCTTGAGGGGTCTAGTTTCCAGAATGGCATCACTTGTGAGGGGTTTCTGCTGTTTAGGTACCTTAGCGGACATGTAAATGCAACATGGTGCCCACAATCTATTTCAGCCAAATTTGCTTTCCAAAATTCAAATATTGCACCTTCTGTTCCGAGCCCTCCCATTTGTCCAAACAGAGGTTTCTGACCACATGTGGGGTATCACCGCGCTCATAAGAAGGTGGGTAACAAGTTTTGGGGTCCATTTTGTTGTGTTATTTCTTCTAAAATTGATTATATTTGGGGTAAAGCAACATTTTTAGGTAAAATTATATTTTTTGCTTTTTTCATTCCACATTGCTTTAGTTCCTGTGAAGCACCTAAAGGGTTAATAAACTTCTTGAATGTGGTTTTGAGTACTTTGAGGGGTGTAGTTTTTAGAATGGTGTCACGTTTGGGTATTTTCTGTCATCTAGGTCTCTCAAAATCACTTAAAATGTGATGTGGTTCCTAAAAAAATGGTTTTGTAAATTTTGATGTAAAAATGAGAAATTGCTGATGAACTTTGAACCCTTCTAACTTCCTAACAAAAAATATTTTTTTCCCAAAATTGTGCTGATGTAAAGTAGACAAGTGGGAAATGTTATTTATTAACTATTTTGTGTCACAGAACTCTCTGGTTTAACGGTAAAAAAAATTCAAAAGTTGAAAATTTCAAAATTTTCAAAAATTTTGCCAAAATTCATTTTTTTCACAAATAAACGCAAAAAATGTTGTCCAAAATTTGGTACTAAAATGAAGTCCAATATGTCACGAAAAAAATCTCAAAATCACTGGGATCCGTTGAAGCGTTCCAGAGCTATAACCTGATAAAGTGACACTGGTCAGAATTGCAATATTTGGTCTGGTCATTAAGGTGAAAATTAGCTCCGTCACTAAGGGGTTAATCATATATGAAAATATTTGAAATAGACATGGATAGGAGCACATATGTTGCTCTATAAACTCCACATAATGCTCTGCAGTTGTGGCGGATGCAATGTTTAAAAATACTTGACGCATTTGACGTCTGGATGGGAGCAAATATTCTAAGATATCTAGATTATGCTTGATAGTGCCTTTCAAAATATGAAATGGCCATGCCACATGCACTAATGCAGTGATTTCAAATTCCAGTCCTCAAGAGTCATCAACAGTGCATGTTTTCAGGATTTTCTTAGTATTGCACAGATAAGTTAAGCAAGTTAATCGCCTACACATGTAAATATTCCATAACCCGTGCAATGCTAAGGAAATGCTGAAAACATGCACGGTTGGTGGCTCGAGGACAGGCATTGGGGAACGCAGCACTATGCAACCCCACACCATCAGAGATGCAGGTTTTGTACTGTGCAAGGATGGCCTAGATATTCCCTCTCTTCGAGTCCACAAGGGCAGTGCATCTGTGGTTTTCATAAAGAATTTCAAATTTTGATTAAATTTGACCATAGAACACTTATAAATTTTGTCTCAAGTCACAATTTGACATTGAGGAACTTTTCTGAAATTGTTTCACAAATTTTATTGTCACAGTTGGTAACTGAAAATCGACCTTCCAGATGCTATTACCATCACTTACCTTTCTAACATTGTGTTAACCAGGATTCAAAATTGAGATATGTTGCTGCAATCCAGTTCCATTTTCTTTAGAGAAAATTTTTTTTAAAAATGTCTACGTTTCCATATTTTAGGTTTATGTTCTGTGGTAAATAAAATATGAGCTTTCCAAATTGCATTCTAGGTTTGTTTTTTGTGGTTTTTTTTTTACAATTTCTACAACATCTTCACCTTGTTGGAATTGGGGTTGCATAATAACATACATAGTTATGTGTATTGTGCTGATGTCAACATTCTACAGAACATGATTTCATCACAGCTCTGAGAACCTTACAACCTGAGAATTTTACACAACTCAACTTTTTACACAGAGGCAGTAGTGTACTGCCAATGGCGACAAACCATGCGACTGCTAAGGGACCCCAGCCTCGTTGCCGTCCGGCGGCTGCTTGTGCCTTTGATGATATGTACCTCCTCGAAGCTCTGCTGCTGGCTCCACACTTTGGCTAAATTTACATAAGCACACCACGCCCCTGAGCTGACGTAGCTTTCAAGCCAGATTTTATTACAATGAATTTTCTTTTTCAGAGATTTACATGTAGTCCCCAGTGTAAGCACTCAGCGTAGAGCGCAGGATAAATATGAGCTACACCATAAAGTGATCTTTGGGAGGCAGAATGAACAAATCAACAGCAGTTGTAGAATTGTGGGGGTTTCTTTTTTTTTTTTATACTGTTCAACATGCGGTATAAGTGATAGGGTAGATTTATTCCTCAGGTCAGTACAAATACAGCTATATCAGTTTAATATTGCTTTTATAGGTTTGGCAACTATCACACTAAAAAATGCTTTTTTTTTAACAAAGGTTTTTGCTTCACAGAATTCTGAAAGCTATAGCTTTTTTATTTTTCTGCCGACAGAGTGATGTTAGGGCTTATTTTGTGCGGGATGAGGTAAAGTTTTCATTTGTACCATTTTGGGCCACAATATTTTTTGATCATTTTCTATTCCACTTTTTGTGAAGCAGAATCAAGAAGCAGCAATCCAAAAAGTATTTTTTATTGCTTTTGTTCACATTGTTCACCTTGCAGGAAAAGTGATGAGCCAGTTTTATTCTTTAGGTCTGAATGATTGCAGCGATAGCATATTTATATAGTTTTTTTATGTTTTGCCGCTTTTATACCATAAAAACCATTTTAGACAAAAAATAAAAAATAGCGATTGCATTGCTGTGTTCTAAGACCTATAGCCTTTTTATTTTTTCGCTGATAGAGCTGTATGGTGCCTTATATTTTGCAGGACAAGATGCCATTTTCAGTGATATTTTTATATAACTTTTTGATTGCATTTTATTCCACTTGTCAGCTGTATGAAGGACAAAAAAAAAGTTTTTGCTACGTTTTTTATTTATTTTTTTTTTAAGGTGTTCACTATAGAGGTACTATAGAGGTTAACTAGTGTAGTTTTATATATAGGGTTGTTACAGAAGCAGCAATACCAAATGTATAGTTTTTTTTGTTTTAACATAAAAATTACTATTTATTGGAATCATTATTTTAATGTTTTCGTTCATTTTCTGCTTTTTTTTTTTTTTTTACTGTTTTTACTTTTTTCTTCAACTTGGCACCAGACGGGAGAGGGAGTGCAATCTTTCTCCCAATCCCCCAAATGCTGCGATCAATAAAGATTGTGGCATTTAGGGGGTTAAACGGCCAGGGAAAGCGAGAGGATCATCCCTGGCTGTGAGAACCGGACTCAGCTGTCGGAAAAGCAGAGTCCCGGTTGGCAAATCATCGCCAGGACGTACTTATACGTCCATGGTTAGAAACTCCCAAAATGGGTAACATCTAAAAGGAGTTCCTCCCACGCTCCAAAGACATACTAAAAGGGTAATGTTTTTCTAGATGAATCGGCAAAAATTCTCACACAAATTCTTATAGAAAGCCTTCTCAGAAGATTGTTAGCAGTCATAGCAGCATTAATGCCAGTGGTTTTAGAATGGGAGGTCAAAAAAGTTCCTGTAATGTGTTACAATACTTTTGTCTCTATAGTGCATATAAATTATATAGGGTTCATTCCGTGTCAAGTGGACCAGTGGTCCCCACTCGACCTCCGATTTTGCTGAAAATTTATAAGGATGTACATGTATGTTTGAAAAGAGGTTCTGTAAATTTTTAGGGCCAGATCTCAAATATATTGGGCACTGTTGACCTTTCACTGGAGGCCCCCCCCCCAAGGCTGTGGCTTCAGCTAAGAGGATTTTGCAAACTTTGGTACATAGCCATTAGAGTTCTATACTGGCTATGATGCTGAAATTTGGCATACTAGCTCAACTTTTGCTGCTAAACGCGATGTATTGCCCTGGCTGGAGGTTTGCAATTGGCACAAAAGGCATTTCTGATCGGACAGATCCATCTACATGGGCAATGAAAGATGAAGGGTCATTTGACACCCTTGAAATGCGAATCTTTTTGTCATCAATTTCATTCTCCATCACTAAAAAATAAATAATATATGCATTAAAATGTAACAATAGTCAATAGGTTTATAGGTTTTTGATTATAATAGACATTGCTAGCAACAATACAACTCTGTAACATGTGATAAGAATCTGAAAATCAAACACAAAATCAATGCATTACGTGCATACATAACACCATGTTCAGTGGCATTTTTCTTTTCTTAAATGGAGAAACTCCAAAAAAAACCCCAATGATCCTTGTAGAGAAAAACGTGCTCTTTCAAATGATAACAGAATTAATATATTTTAGGGGTACCCTTTTTGGGAAATTTGACCTAAAAATAGGTAAAATTCATTTTTTTAAGTTTTTCATCATATGTGGGTGTGAATATTTCCACAAATACATATGCTTTGACCGTGATATTGCAGCAATGCAAAGTCATGAAGATGTTTGTTGTACAGGGTAAAGCACCAGTTCCTATTGGTTTTTGGTCTTGAGTTATATATGGGCAAAGTTTGGCATACATTTTATGCGAGGCGTTTTGCAAGCTACTTTGACACAAAATTGCGGCCGAAATATTGTTTTGTCATAGCCGGTAATAATTTTATCGCGTTTAGCAGCAAAAGTTGAGCTAGTATGCCAAATTTCAGCATCATAGCCAGTATAGAACTCTAATGGCTATGTGCCAAAGTTTGCAAAATCCTCTTAGCTGAAGCCGCAGGCTTGGAGGGGGCCTCCAGTGAAAGGTCAACAGTGCCCAAAATATTTGAGATCTGGCCCTAAAAATTTACAGAACCTCTTTTCAAACATACATGTACATCCTTATAAATTTTCAGCAAAATCGGAGAACGTCAAGTGGGGACGATTTTTAAAACTGGTTCACTTGACACGGAATGACCCTATATAGTTGACCCATAAGATGGTGAAAACTACCCTTGAATGGTATAAACCAGTTTGATCGCCATCAGGAGTCTTTGATTACACAAATAATCAGGTATGGATTGGAAACATCCTGTGATGAATACCTCCAACACATGGACAGAACAGTTAAAATGGCATCATCAGCCATTATCCATATACATCCTTCCCATACAGACACAGAGACATAAAACGAGGCAGGAGATCACTATTTAATTGTGGATTACAGATATCAGGAGAATACAGGTCTAGAGCTTACACTTTACTAAAATGGAGGACATTATGTACAATGTGCAGAAGATGCAAACACCATGAGTATGGCAAAACAGTCAAGTGAAGGCGAT
The DNA here is from genome assembly GCF_048569485.1 of Anomaloglossus baeobatrachus. NCBI lineage: Eukaryota > Metazoa > Chordata > Amphibia > Anura > Aromobatidae > Anomaloglossus > Anomaloglossus baeobatrachus. The sequence goes on along the minus strand of NC_134355.1, from coordinate 434,576,048 downwards.
AACCTGTCCAATTGTGAGACAACCACTAATAATTTAATAGAAATAAAAAGGACACAAAATTCCAGCTCATGTCTAATTCGCCCATCTTCGGCAATAGATGGGTATATTCATATCCATAACAAAGTAACTTTATAGTGCAAAATAAAATCAATGAAAAGTTGTAAACATTTTGCTAAAAGTTAAAGATAATCCAAGAACAAATAAAATAGAGACATTTTTAAAAAGTGTAAAAATATGAATTCCCAAGTCACATTTTTTAATGTATAGTTCACGAATATGATATGGGAAAAGCTTTACCATTCTCAAACAATATTTTTGTGTGTCTAAAGCTTCTAAATAAACTTTTGTGCTCCATGGTTAAAAAAAACAAACTAGGAAACAAAACCCCTACAAAAAGTAGGAACCTACAAATTTAGCCTAAGTTGTCTCCTACTTGATAGTAACATCCACATCAGCGTTTTCAAAACCCATCACTGCAGTCTTTAATGTGGCCTTCTGAGCCAAAGCCAGCGGTGGGACCAAAAATAAGATGGAGTTTAAGTTCTTCCTTGATATTTCCCATTCCTTGTGAATACATTTCTAGATCTGACTCAAGTAAAACTATAACAAAGCATGCAGAGGAGTTTATAAAAAACAAAAACTGCTGTGTGACATTACTCTTAGTAGGTCAGTAAGAATGCGAGTCCAGATAAATGACCATAAATGCGGGATAAGACAGGACACACGGGCCCATCTGAACGGCACACCATGTCTGTCCGTTATTTCATGTTCCATTTAGATACACTGGAAGCAAAAATAGTAAAAATGTACCTATGCCTTTATAGGGAACATGTCAGGTGCAATATGCACTCAGAACCACGAGCAGTTCTGGATGCAGATAGCTAATCCCTGCCTAATTGTCCCTGTATCTAGTAGCACACAGAGATCTTTAGAAAAAGTATTTCTAAAGATCTTTGATCATATGCGAATGAGCGCAGGAACTATTCACAAGGGCATTCGTTCCTGCGCTCATTCCGCCCTCTTAGAATGGGCAAAATGGGCCACAGGGGTGTGCTAACATGCTACTCAATGCAGTATCACCAGCGGTGACGTGCGTACCTACGTCTGCTGTCTCCACTGTTCAGAAGTCTGGGCACTTCCGGTCAAGCGCACTAGACCTTGCTGATCCCAGGATGAGAACACCCGGCTTTATACTACGCATGACCAAAAGTGACTGGTACTTCTGAACAGCGGAGTCAGTGGACACAGGTGCGCAAATCACTGCTGTTGATGCTGCATTAGTAAGCATATTAGCACGCCCCTGTGGGTGTACTACCATGCTAAGAGGGCGGACTAGTTGGGGGAAGTAACGTCCTTTGCAACTAGTCGCTCGCCTCATTAGCATATGATAAAGAATCTTTAGAAATACTTTTTCTAAAGATCCCTTTATCTATACTACTGTATACAGGGACGATTAGGCAAAAATTAGCAATATGCACCTAGAAATGCTCATGGTTCTGAGTGCATATTGCACATGACAGGTTCACTTTAGTGGAAAGCCTCTATGCCATGTTAATCTGTTAATCCAGAATATAAAAAAGGGGAAAATTAAAATGCTAAAACAGAAAAATAAAAACCTCATATTGTACACAGTATGGCCAGTTTGCGGCACATCACCATGTACAAAATAATTCAGCCAAATCCTTTCTGTGGGTATTGCACTGAGGATAAAATACGGATTGTGTGAGGAGATGCAGCGAGCGGTCCACAGCTCAGTTTGTAGCTCCGGGCCTTTTTAGCACCGCTGTATACTTCAAAGGCACATTATCAGACTTCAGGACCACCTCTAATAGAGTGAAGATGCTAATCACCTGTGGAAGGGAGAACAAGGGTTTTCCAGTTAGTATTGTCATATTTCTGTATATAGGACCAACATTCTACTGTTATAACTTATGTGGGCTCACATTGTTACCTTCGTACTACACCGATAGAAAGAAAAACATTCATGATGGAGGTTAGAATAAATTAGAGAAACAAAAGGAGAAAAATGTGGGACAATTGGGGTTGAAAGTGAAGTCCATGGAGCAGGACACTATTTCCAGAAATCGGCCATATGACTAAAGCAATAAATGTGCTCCAGCTTTGTTATAGAATCCATGCTCCAATTACAGACCTTTGGCCTCATTGGAGGGGAATGGCTGCTAGGCATGTATGGTATGTTACATGTGATGTGGGTGCAGCAGCTTCACTGCAATCAATATGTAGGATCAATATACATATATATCAATATTTGTGGGGCTTAAAGGCATCCCATCAAAATATATTACAAAGTTGGAGACAACTATTACTTTTATAGAAGATTTTACATTATACAGGTTTTCATAGGTTATACGTTAAAGATCTGTTTGGTAAAGCCATAGACTTCTCATACAAATACAACTCAAGTTATACTGTATGCAGGCTTTAATAAAGGAGTCATCAGGTTTTTGTTCCCCCATCTGAGAGTAGCATAATGTAGACACAGAGACCCTGATTCCAGCGATGTGTCACTTACTGAGCTTTTTGCTGTCATTTTGATGAAATCAAATGGTTTCTCTGCGGCAGATCTAGCAGTTATACAGAGCTCATGAACATGCTGGACTACCTGGCAGCAAGCCAAGTAGTCCTCTAACGATAATTACTCCTGATTAAACAGCGATTTTATCAAAATTACACTAAGCAGCCCAGTAAGTTACGCACTGCTGGAATCAGGATCTCTGCCCCTACATCATGCTGCTCTCAGATTCGGTAGCAAAAAACTGGCGACAGATTCCCTTTACAATGCAACAACAAAATACATTGTATATCTCCTCTTGAAGTCCAGTTTAGCAAACTTACTCAAGAGTATTGGTAGTATATGCTGGTGTTCTTGAAAAGGGTTAATATTTCTAATCATATCTAATTCTAAAAGGCAGTACTGTAATGTAACCATAAAAAAATAACACGCACACTGCTCCTCTCTACTTAGCACACTATCAGAGATGCCCTTTAGCACCACAAGTAACATAGAAATCAGGCAAAGGCCAAGGAGATAAGCCGAGAAAATTTGATTTCTAGACTTAAGTCTCACTAAACACCAGTATGGAAATTGGAAAATCATTATTCTGCCCTATGTCATAGTTGTGCAGAGAAAGAACAAGGTTTTACAATAAATTCATTTACGTGGATTCTGCTACAACGCATAGCCCTGTACACTATCTGAAAAGTAAAGCGGAGATGGACATTGTGGGATGTCGAGAAACTGTATAATAAGCCAAGGTATAGATGAACTACAGCAGGTGCATAGAGCGACAAAAGTCATCGCAGATGCAAATTCTTTACTGTACGAGCAGGGGGTTTCTGCCACAATGTGTTTTAATGGGTGTTTCAGAGAAAAAGGAGGGGATTTATAAAGAGGGCCTGGATGCCTTTTTGAAAAATATAATAATCACAGGTTGTGAGTACTAAATTTTAGAGAATGGATGTTGATCCCAGGAACTTGCCTGGTTATCGTATGAGGAGTCAGGGAGGATTTTTTTTTTTACCTAACATGGGGCAATTAGCATCAACATAAAGGGAATCTGTCACCAGGTTTTTGCTCCCCCATCTGAGAGCAGCATAATGTAGAGACAGAGACCCTGATTCCAGTGTTGTCACTTACTGAGCTGTTTACTTTCATTTTGATAAAATCAATGTTTTCTCTGCTGTAGATGTAGCAGTTATACAGCGCTCATGAATATGCTGGACTACCTGGCAGCACGCCAAGTAGTCCTCTAATGATAATCTACTGCTGATTAAACAGATTTTATAAAAATTACACTAAACAGCAGAGGAAGTGACACATTGCTGGAATCAGAGTCTCTTCCTTCATCATGCTGCTCTCAGATCAGGTTTTTGCCACCTAGTGACAGAGTCCCTTTAATGGAGATTTTGTCTACCTCTGGATTTAACACTTTAGGTTATAGGTTGGCTACTTTCAACCTTAAAACAATCAAACACATTAGGTCTCATCACTCAAGATACTTTAGTTAGCCAAAAATACAGCATGACTGTACAAACTGAGCGTAAAGCCGCCTTCATAGCACGTTCGATGGAAAACATTTTTTATTGTATCAAATTTCATTAACTTCTGAGACTGATACGCTCGATGAGAAAATAACTGCATCCTGCCCGGCTTACCTGTTGGACAGGTTTATCTCCATCTCGTTCTGGACTCCACACAAGTGTCAACTCAGGCTTTTTGCCCACCTGCTGGAAATGTGAAGTCTGCAGAGGTAGAGCCTAAATGGGACACAGAAGACCAGTATATTAGGGGTCATTATTACCAGCAGCCCGAAGTATTGATAATCTACAACTTATATTCTAATACTCCAGCTTACATTACAATAAATCCGCTTCTGAACACCATATCTCAGGACCAAGACATCAAATGCTTCATTTAAGACCCCCATAACCATGGCTTCCGACTCCAATGGGCCAGACTCCTGCAGAAAAATCAAAGTAGTCATCATTTCCATTTATAATTTCACTGAAATTTTAGATAATAACAAGAAAGTGTTGAGAAAGATAGTTTGTGTATATGCTTCAAGGAATATCTGGTATAGTTGCTGAGATTTTATATTTACGGGTGTCTTACCTTTACAAATACAGAGAAAAAGAGCTCTGCACTTAGCTCCTGTACCCTCTTGGATGCAGTCTTGCGGTCATTACAGTGGTCTGCCTGATTCTGTATTGCTTCTTGCGATAATTTCAGTGGTGGTCCGCGTCCTACGAAATAAAAATAAATTATTAACACCTAAAAAGAGTATTGGATATTTTAAGAAAATTTTAATAGGTTAGAGTAGAGTATGGCCCTGCTAAAAAAAGTCTACCTTGTCGTTGTGGCAGGCTTAAAAAATCTTTTGGCCAAAATAAAAGCTGATGGCTATGTATGTGATATGGTGTTTGATGGGAACTGTTAATGTGTGATTGGTGAGAACGTGGTGCAGAAGTGGCGTTTTCCAAGAGTAGGCGGTGAAACTGTGGAAGCTTTGAGGGGTAAAGGCAAAGCTGGAGTAGAGGCGGAGTCTCAAGGGGCCCTGAAAATTCTGCCAGCATGAGGCCCTGAAATTCCTAGTGGCAGCCCTGGGCCTATTGGGTAGATGTACAAGTGAAACACACCTGAAATAGTGATTGCTCTGTATGTGCAATAGTCATTTTTTTGTGGATTTAGACAAACCAATCATTTTTACAATTTGCCTTTTTTTCTCTGTGTGATTTGAATTATCACGATAGACATTAAAAGGGGTTGTCTGGTTAAGGCAAAATAGAAGGTAACCTTTTAATCAAAGTGAATCCGCAACAATCGGAAAAACATATAACTTATTTTCATTCTAACATAGCAGCATTACACACATTCAACCGGCGCTCTAATTATTCCCAATGTGGCTGCAGAGCACTACTTGGATTTTTTTGGCACCCCATAGAGAATAAATAAGAAAAATTGCGCTCTGTCAATCAGTACATGGCTCAGCTCTCAGATCCCCAACAATTAATGTTATCTCTCCGATCAGATTAATGTTAAAAAAAAAAAAAAAAAAAAAAAATTGAAGGGAATCTATCAGCGGGATTTTGCTACCACATCTCAGAGCAGCAAGCTATAGGCAAAGAGATTCTGATTCTAACGATGTATCACTTAGATGACTGCATGCAGCCGTTCTAACACCGTGAAAGATTATTTTTTGTATGTAGCAGAGCTCTGGGTGCTGCCCCCACCCACATTAGGCTTTCAGTGTACCTTTACATAGGCAGAAGCTGCTAATCACAGAAAAAGTGGAGTTGGACTTTAGCTCAGCTCACTTCTCCTCAGTCAGACTAATGATAAAGCAAGGAAGCTTAACCCCTTAAGGACGAAGCCAGATTTGTACTTAATGCCCAGGCCATTTTTTGCAATTTTGACCAGTGTCACTTTATAAGGTTATAACTCTGGAACGCTTCAATGGATCCCGGTGATTCTGAGATTGTTTTTTCGTGACATATTGGGCTTCATGTTAGAGGTAAATTTAGGATGATATTTTTTTATTTTATTTGTGAAAAAATCTGAAATTTGACAAAAAAATTAAAAATTTTGCAAGTTTCAAACTTTTAATTTTTATGTCCATAAACCGGAGAGTTATGTCGCACAAAATAGTTAATAAATAACATTTCCCACTTGTCTACTTTAGATCAGCGCAATTTTTGAAACAAAATTTTTTGGGGTTAGGAAGTTAGAAGGGTTCAAAGTTCATCAGCAATTTCCCATTTTTTCAACAAAATTTACAAAACCATTTTTTTAGGGACCACATCACATTTGATGTGACTTTGAGAGGCCTGGGTGACAGAAAATACCCAAAAGTGACACCATTCTAAAACCTGCACCCCTCAAGGTACTCAAAACCACATTCAAGAAGTTTATTAACCCTTCAGGTGCTTCACAGGAACTAAAGTAATATGGAATGAAAAAAAATAAAAATTAACATTTTACCTAAAAATGTTACTTTAGCACTAATTTTCTTACTTTTTCAAGAGGTAACACCAAAAATTGGACCTCACACTTTGTTACCCACTTTCTTATGAGCGCGCCGATACCCCACATGTGGTCAGAAACCTTTGTTTGGGTAAATGGGAGAGCTTGGAATGAAAGGAGCAATATTTGAATTTTGGAAAGCAAAGTTAGCTGAAACAGATTGCGGGCACCATGTTGCTTTTACAGATCCCCTAAGGTACCTAAACAGCAGGAACCCCCCTCAAGTGACCCCATTTTGGAAACTAGACCCCTTAAGGCTTCTATCAAGGGGTATAGTGAGCATTTTGGACCCACAGGTACTTCACAGATTTTGATAACGTTACTTTGTCATATTGAAAATTGTAATTTTTTTCTCAAAAATGTTGCTTTAGCATCAATTCTCTCACTTTTTCAAGAGGTAATTCCAAAAATTTGACCCAAATGTTTGTTACCCACTTTTTTATGAGCGCGGTGATACCTCACATGTGGTCTGAAACCTTTGTTTGGACAAATGGGAGGGCTTGGAACGAAAGGAGCAATATTTGAATTTTGGAAAGGAAATTTGGCTGAAAAAGATTGCGGGCACCATGTCGCATTTGGAGGACCCCTAAGGTACGTAAACAGCAAAAAACCACCACAAGTGACCCCATATTGGAAACTAGGCCTCTCAAGGAATTTATCTAGATGTTTGGTGAGTACCCTGAACCCCCAGGTGCTTCACAGAAGTTTATAACGTTGAGCCATGAAAATAAAAAAATAAAATTTTACCACAAAATTGTTACTTCAACCAGGTAGCTTTTTTTTTCACAAGGGTAACAGGAAAAAAATCACCATGAAATGTATTGTACAATTTCTCCTGAGTTTGGTGATATCTTATATGTGGTGGAAATCAACTGTTTGGGGACACGGCAGGTCTTGGAAGGGAAGGAGTGCAATTTGACTGAACATTTGGCTGGAATAATTAGTGGACGCTATGTCGCATTTGGAAAGCCCCTAAAGTGCCTAAACAGTGGAGGCCCCCCACAAGTGACCCCATTCTGGAATCAAGAAACCTCAAGGCTTTTATCTAGGTGTATATTGAGCATTTTGAATCCACGAATACTTCACAGAATTTGATAAGCTTAGGTTGCCATATTGAAAATTTTCATTTTTTTCACAAAAATGTTTCTTTAGCATCACATTTCTCACTTTTTCAAGAGGCAACAACAAAACGTGGACCCCACAGGTTGTTATCCAATTTCTTGTGAGCGCAGGGATACCCCATATGTGGCCAAAAACCTCTGTTTGGATATATGGAAGGGCTTGGAATGGAAGGAGCACCATTTGAATTTTGGAAAAGTTGAAATATATTGCGCGCACCATGTCACATTAGCAGGGCCTCTTGGGTACCTATACATTAGAAACCCCCCACAAGTGACTCCATTTTGGAAACTGGACCCCTCAAGGATTTTATTCAGAAGTATAGTAAGCATTTTGAATCCACAGGTACTTCACAAAAATGTTGCTGTAGCAACAAATTTCTCACTTTTAGGCTATGTGGCCATGATCCAGCGACACGGCGTCTAGTACACAGTGTCAGCCTTCCTACAGAGATGTGAGTGTTGTCCACGGGAGAACGCAGATGCCCATGCCCACGATTTGGGTTCAGGCTGCTGTGGAGCTCTATGCTACCTGCAGAGCACACTCATCTCCGCAGCATAAATTGACATGCTGAGGCTCGGGAAGCTGCGCCACAGGTCAGTTTATGCTGCGGAGAAAAGAAGCACAGTGGGCATGGGATTTCTAAAAATCCTTCCACTGTGCTTCTACTGCACAACGCAGCGTTATGGACGCAGGGAAAACACTCTGCGCCCATAACGCTGCAAACCCTGATTGTGGGCACACAGCCTAAAATGCTACAATGGATGAATGGATAGATGTCAAACATATATAACGTCCCACCCCCCTGCATATTCTAAGCTGGCGCCCTTTAGTGCCTTTCATGTGGCACTAAAGGGTACCTAGCCTTGTATTTAGCCCAAAAAGAAAAAAAAATAATGAAAATAAATGACGTGGGGTCCCCCCTATTTTTGATAGCCAGCTAGGGTAAAGCAGACAGCTGTAGCCTGCAAACCACAGCTGACAGCTTCATCTTGTCTGGTGATCAATCTGGAGGGCTCCCCAAGCTGTTTTTTTTTTTTTTAATTATTTATAAATAATTAAAAAAAAAAAAAACAAACGTGGGGTCCCCCCAAATTAGATCACCAGCCAAGGTGAAGCTGACAGCTGGGGTCTGGTATTCTCAGGATGGGAAGAGCCATGGTTATTGGACTCTTCCCAGCCTAAAAATAGCAGGCCGCAGCCGCCCCAGAAGTGGCGCATCCATTAGATGCGCCAATTCTGGCGCTTCGCCCCAGCTCATCCCGCGCCCTGGTGCGTTGGCTAACGGGGTAATAAATGGGGTTGATACCAGATGTGTAATGTCACCTGGCATCAAGCCCAGCAATTAGTTATGTCACGGCGTCTATCAGATACCCGACATAACTAATTGACAGTAATAAAAAAAAAATTGACAACAAAAAAAAATTTATTTGAAAAAACACTCCCCAAAACATTCCCTGATTGACCAATTTATTGAAAAGAAAAGAAAAAAAAAATCCGCTGTAATCCATTTGGACGTCCCACGTCGACTCTGGACCTTCTAGAATATGGGGGACACGTTCAGGGAACGTATCCCCCATTTTCTAGGAGGGCAGACCCTCCATTTCAGGAGAGTGGGTGCAAAGAATCTGCACCCACTCTCCCCGGGTCACAGCTGCAGACTCCGTGCAGCAGCAGCCAGCGTCCTGAACACAGGAAGCTGACAGCCGCGCTCTGCACATGTGACCGGCGTCTGCTGTGAAGGAGCCGGAGGAGGGGGCCGCGGGGGATCAGCGCTCCGACAGGTACGTATGACACCGGGTGACACCGGGGGGATAGGGGGGGACCCGGCAGGGCCTGGGGAGCAGGTTTCTGTCGCATGTGTGATGGCACATGCGACAGAAACCATAGGAAAGAGGGAAATGCGGCCGGCGCGCTGCTGTGATCGCCGGTGCGCGCGGCCATCTTGGATTTTCGGGAGGGGGTTGGGGGTCGGGGGGGGCACTTTGGGGATACCGAGGGGACCGGAGGGAACCGGGAAAAAGATTTATCTCCCATCTGGCATGTTTGATCATGCCAGATGAGAGATAAATCATTTTTTACCGGCGCGGTCATTTACTGTAACCTGATCATCGGTATACGGTGTATACCGGTCATCAGGTGAGCGGGGACCGGAAAAACCGGCCAGAATCATGATCTCCAGGGTCTCAGCTACCCCCGGCAGCTGAGACCCCGGAAATTTTCCGACTCTGGGGGGCGCTAGACCCTTTTTTCCGACAGCCGTTAAAAAGCGGCGGATCGGAAAAAGTACCCTAATATGCCGCCGTTAAAAGGCGTATCGGCGGTCGTAAAGGGGTTAAACTAACATTGCAGGTAAACAAAAACACACTGAGATAAGAGATGCAGGGCTGTAATCTGATTGTTAACCCTTGCAGCATGTGGTCTCCAGATTACATGGCAAAAACCTGCTGACAGATTTTCTTTAAAGGGGTTGTCCTTTCTAAAATGATATGTGTGCTGTCACTATGTGACTGCAGACCTATGAATCCTCCCAGCACATACTGTGCGCTGCCAAGATTCACAGATTTAGGAGCTGTGAACGATGATCCCGTGACTGCAATTGTGAGATATGCATGTTCCTGGCCAGAATCTGACAAGTGTCGTACAATATAAAAGTGTATTGAGTGGCGTGTCCAACTACTAGGCGTGGCCAACTACTAGGCGTGGCCGTCTAGTAGGCATGGTCTTGCTTGATATATTTCTAATGGGCAAGGCCATGCCTACTAATTGGTTTCTGGTCGTGAACATGCATATCGCATAATTGATGCCATGTGACCGACGTGCCCGACTGACACCAGCGAATCCTTGCAGCGCACAATGTTTGCGCTGGGAGGAGCCATAAGTCTGCAGTCACAGAGTGACTCTTTAATACTAGTATGAAATGTTTTATCCCAAATATAAATGTAAAGATTACTGGAATGAACATCATGAAAAGTGGTAGGCAACTGTAACCTTCTCTTATTCTAGAGAACTCACCTATGGCAGCTGCAAGAAGCCGATGAACTATGATGTCAGCATAGCGCCTTATGGGAGAAGTGAAGTGAGTGTACAGAGGAACATTCAGTGCATAGTGATGGAATAGGTTTTCGTCCTTGAGCACTCCAGTACAGAAATACACTGCCATCTGCAAGAAAGAACGCTCATCATAATCACAAAAATAAAACTAATGGTTACTGATCAATTGGCGCCAAGAGGGTTAATTTAATATGCTGATTGCTGCTCTGCACACCATCTTTACCTCAGAGCTGGCGTGCAGAGCTATGGTATATCATGTGTGCTGGTGGGTTAGAGAATTCATTGGTGGCCAATGTGATTGTGCTCATTCTCCTGCGATTTCCACTGTGCTCGTCTGGTTTGCTGCGTACTTGTCTGTGACCAGGGATCACAGCAGCAGCCGTTCCTAAATCTCTGTTCCAGAACCATCCACCCACAATCCAATTTTTGTGTGCCTTTTGTGTATTCGCATCCTGCATACACACATCAATTTAATTTTGTGCTGAGCATTTGTGCTCAATTTTTGGAGCAGTTTCTTTTGTGATACGTGTACACTTCACGCTGTCGCAGTGCTCTGATCGGTATTGCTGCTGATCAGTCTGTGCCAAGGGGCTTTTCGCTTTCTTTTTTTTTCCCCCTACAAGTAGAAGAGTGGACATTGCACTGCTAGCCACGTCCGATTTTTTAGTAGAAAAAAATATATATATAGTAGTTCACAGAGTTCATAAAGTTCACCTGAGGTCATTGCTGGAGTACCATGGAACAGAAAGCTTGTGACCTCTGTTGAACTCACTGATGTCACCACTCAGAGCCTCACTCTGACAATGTGTCCTTGACGCCTCAGTGCTCGGTCACATTTTCTAATGTGACTGCAACCTCAGATGTGGCAGATGACAGAGTCAGGATAGTTGTTAGACGTTGTGGTGTAGATGTCAGACCTGCAGGCAGGGCCGCCATCAGGGCATTACTACTGTGCCTGGTGTAGGGGGCCCGGTGAAGAGAGGGGGCCCGGACAGGGCCGGGGAAATTACTTATCTTTATTAAGCCCCCGGCAGGACGGGCCCCTTCTCTTCACCAGGCCCCAGTCACAGCAGCAGCAGAGGGGCCCAATGGTGTCGCTTCACTTCCTTACATTACTAATTTGCATGCGACGGGGCAGGGCATGCAAATTAGCCATGTGGTGGAGTGGAGGCAGGGTCATTGGAGCAGAGCAGGGCGCCGGCGCGTCATCGCTGGGCCGTGCCGCAGTGTGGTGATGTCATCACTCTGAGACCTCATTACACTCCAGCAAGTAACAGCGGCAGAGGTGGCGAGGACGCGGCAGCCAGCGGGTCAGGTAAGCGCTGAGAGCTGAAGACAATTGCCGGGTGGGGGTGGGGTGGCCTGCCCCACCCCGCTCTGCCCGTTCTCTGCCCGGGGGGCCCGCTTGTTGATCTCAGCCCGGGGGGGGCTGATCTTAGCCCGGGGAGCCGCTAATTTCAGCCCGGGGGGGCGCTGATCTTAGCCCGGGGGGCACCCGCTGATCTCATCAGCACGGGGGGGTGAGCACTGATCTTGGCTTGTGGGGCCACTGATCTCAGGGGGGGGGCCCGCTGCTCTCAGGGGCAGGGGGGCCGGAGCGGCGCTGACCTCAGGCTGGGGGGCCTGCCGAACCCAGCCTGTGACTTGCCTCAGCTATATGCGTGGGAGGGCGCTGAAATGCAGCACGAGCAGGTGAGTATAATGTGAATCATGTGTTATGTGATGTGTGTCTCCTGTCCGTGTGTCTACTATCTGTGTATATATATATCATACATACATGTTTTTGCAAGAGTGGCAGTGAGACTAAAGGAAATTTGAGGGGTGGAGGCAGAGCTGGGGTGGAGCCTGGGCGGAGTCCCAAGGGGGCCCAAAAATTTTGCCAGTATGGGGCCCTGAAATTCCTAGTGGCGGCACTGCCTGCAGGGGTGTTTTGGGTTAAAAAAAATGGAGAAAGAGTGATTTTTACTTTTGCTTTGAAAAAAAAGGATTTTTCTCTGTGTTTTGTGTTTAATTCTTTTTACTTAAACAATTAGTAATGGAGGAGTCTCCTAGACCTTTACCCAATACTAATCTTGGGCTTGATGACAGCTGTGAATTTTTGACATTAACAGTTTATTGCCACCGCTCCAGGGCTATTGTGATGACCCGTGTAAGCACCAGGATTAGCTAATCTAATCGATGCGCCAATTCTGGGGTGGTAGCATGTTGTTATAGGCTGGGGTGACCAAAAGGCACAGGTCTCCCTGAGAACACCAGGCCCCAGCTATTGAGCTCTATCATGGCTGGGTATCAAAGCTATTTAAATAATTAAAAAAACAAAGAAAAAAAACAAAAAACCCGCATACGAATCTTTTATTTTGATACACCGCTAATATAAGCACACAGGTGTGGCTCTAGCCTGTAGGCTTGGGTTTTATCTGTGCTGGGTATCCTAATAAGGGGTGACCCTATGCCAATTTATTTATTTTTATACCACGATAGACCCGCAGACCGGGTCTGTGATTCCAAGCAATCACAGACGCTGTCCGGGGGTGGGATTTGACTGCAGTCAATCAGACGCCAGTGAGCAAGGAAAGCAGGGACTATGCATGAGGCTAATGAGTGGCCCCGGAAGAAGAGTGAATGGTGGTAGTAGCAGTTCCAGTTGAGCTGGAAGCTCAGTAAGTACTGCGCTTGCTCCTATCCCCCCTATCCCTTCAAGCACCATTTTTAAGCGCCGGATTTTGGTCACTTATATGGGGACAGGCATCCGGGCAGATACCTGAAATCAATTCTGGGAGAGAACAGTTTTTTGCTTTTTTTGGTAACCCGGTTAGACCCGGGTGTCTGAGTCCGACCATCACTATTTTACTGAAAGAAAAAAAACGCATGAGCAAAAATGCACCATTTTCGACCAGAGGTGCGTTTTTCGCTAAAGGCACAAAACTGCAGTGTGCGCACATAGCATAGCACGGACTTGCCGGAGTCTGTACTCTGGATCCGTGCACAGACACTAAGTGTCCAGTACGGACCCCAAACTTTACAGTCTGGTTTGGCTTATCACTAGTTACAAGGTGTCAATGGAGAACAGGTGTGTTCCATTTGGTGTTATTGCACATATACACTCATATTGGTCACTGGAAGTTCAATATGGCACCTCACGGTAAAAAATTCTCTGAAGAAAAAAAAAAAAGTATTGTTGCTCTACATAAAATTGGCCTAGGCTGTAAGATTACTAACAACCTGCATGGTGGCCAAGGCCATATAGCGTTTCAAAAGATAGGCTCCACTCAGACAGGCCTTGCCATAATCAACCAAATTAGTTGAGTGCACATGCTCAGTGTCATATCCAGAGGTTGTCTTTTTAATGTAGATGTATGAGTGCTGTCAGCATTGCTGCAGAGGTTAAAGAGTTGGAGGAGGGGTCAGCCTGTTAGTGCACACTCAGCATCAAAATAATTTGCATGGCTGTCCTTCCAAAAGGAAGCCTTTTCGAAAGATGATGCAGAAGAAAACTGACAACTAGTTTGCTGAACACAAGAAGACTAAGTACTGGATTCATGTCCTGTGGTCTGATTTGACAAAGAAAAATTATTTAGTTAATGTTGTAAAGCATGTGTGGCAGCAAAAAGGTGAGAACTATAAAGACAAATGTGTCTTGACTACAGTCAAGCAACGCGGTGGTGGTGTCATGGTTTGGGGCTGCATGAGTGCTGCTGGCTATGGGAATCTATAGTTCATTGAGGAAACCATGAATGCCAACATGTACTGTGACATACTGAGACAGAACATGATCCCCTCCATTTGAAAACTGTCTCAGAGTAGTATACTAACATGTTAATAATCCCAAACACACCCCAAGACAACCACTGCATTGCTAAAGAAATGGAATAAAGGTGCTGGACTAGCCAAGTATATCTTCAGACCTAAACCCTATTCAGCATATGTGGGTCATTCAAAAATGGAAGCTGGAGAAGCGTAAAGTCTATAACAACTACCAGCTCTGTGACGTCGTCATGGAGGAGTGAAAAAGGATTCTAGTGGTTCATCTGAAGCTCTAGTGAACTCCATGCCCAAGAGAGGGCAGTGCTAGAAAATAATGGCTGCCACACAAAACAATTGACCCATTTCACTTATGGGGTGTACTCACTATTGTTGCCAGCGGTTTTGATATTAATGACTGTGTTGAGCCACTTAGAGGTCACACCAAATTATACGAGCTGTACACTGACTACATTACAGGGTATCAAAGTGTCTAGCATCAGTGTTCCCATGAAAAGATAATAAAATATTTACAAAAAATTGAGAGCGCGTGTACTCACTTTTGAGATATACTGTATATATTAAATAGACAAACATTTGTGCTATAATTAGGGGGGCTAAATTATGACTCATTGCTTAGAAAATTAGTCATCTAAATTGTCTTTGCATTTCCCAATTCCAAGCCAAAGATGACTGATTAGTAGAGATGAGCCACCCCCCTGGAGTACGATTTCGGTTCGTCGAACGGTGCCCCGTTCGATGAGCCGTTCGACGAACCTCTTGAACCACATTGAAAACAATGGGAGGCAATCACAAACACATAAAAACACATTATAAATGTACACATACAGTTAATAAACATTGCCAAAACACTTAACGGTGCCCGCGATGCGTCCTGCACTCTGTCTCCCGCCGCTTTTCCATCGGTAATCGCTGCGTCCTCCTGGTAACCAGCAGTGAAGCAGGACCTATCGTGATGTCAAAATAGCCATGTGACCAGTAACGTGTCTATTATCTCATTGACTACAGACTGGTCACATGGCTTTGATGTCATGCTAGGTCCGGTCATTGCACTCTCCGGTACACGGTGCACATTTGTGTATCACCGTGTACCGGCGACATGCTCTGGGCACACGGTTGACTCGCCGTTCTGCTTCCCCGTTCCATTATTGACCGGCTGACACAGCCGGTAAATAACAGAGATCACCATTGCCATAGCAATGCACCTGTTAGCGGTGACGTCACCACTAACAGCCGCTGCGGCACCGGGAATCACGTGATTGGATCACCGTTGCTATGGCATCCAGTCTGTCAGCGGTGACGTTACCGCTAACAGCCAGCAGCACTGATCACTCACAGAGTGAAAAGGCTGCACGGGGAGCAGCGTCTTTCTCCCATGCAGTGCTGCTGATGGAGCAGAGCTGCATGTGTTGAAGGAGAAAGAAGACAGAAGACCATTAATCGTGGAGGAATAAGAGGGAGTAATAAACATGGAGTCTCTAATGTGTGTGTATTTATTTCTATTAAAGTATTTTTTCTCTCTGTGGTGTCTTTTTTTTAACCCTTTATTGGAGATTCTTAATGGCCCGGTCAAACTTGCCTGACATTAAGAATCTCTGGCTTAATAGTAGCTAGTAAAACAAAGCTAGTATTAACTCATTATTAGCCAGCAAGCCACCCGGCTTCAGGGCTGCTGGAAGAGATGGATACAGCGCCAGATGATGGCGCTTCTATGAGCGCGCCATTTTCTGGGATGGCTGCGGACTGCAATTCGCAGCAGAGGGGCCCATAAACCTCGGGCTAACCTCGCTGCGGATTCCAATCCCCAGCTGTCTAGTTGTACCCGGCTGGACACAAAAATGGGGTGAAGCCCACGTGTTTTTTTTAATCATTTCATGAAATTCATGAAATATTTAAAAAAAAAAAAAAAAAAAAAAAAAAAAAAAAAAAAAAGGACTCCCTATATTTTTAGTTCCCAGACGGGTACAAATGGGCAGCTGGGGGGGGGGCAGCCGTACCTGCCTGCTGTACCTGGCTAGCATACAAAAATATGGCGAAGCACACTTTTTTTGTAGTTTTTTGGCAAAAAAAAAAATGCTTCCCTAGAGTTTCCATTGCCAGTGAAGGTAACACCAAGCAGTGGGGGTTGGCAGCTAGTAGCTGCTTGCATTACCCTTAGCTAGCAATACAAAAAAATGCAGTGGGAGCCCATATATATTTTTTTGAATTATTTATTTAAATAACTAAAAAAAAAAAAAAAGTGCTTCCCTGTATTTTGATTGCTGGACATCACAGTGCTGTAAAAATAAATCTTTAAAAAAAAGACGTAGCGCTCCGCGGTATTTTTGATTCTCAGCGCAGATAAAGCAGATAGCTACGGGTTGCCACCCCCATCTGCCTGGCGTTACCTTGGCTGGCAATCAAAATACAGGGAACCCCATTAAATTTTTTTATTTAAAAAAAGTTAAAAAAAAAAAAAAAAAAAAAAGGACGTTGGGTCCCCCCATTTTTGATAGCAAGCTAGGGTAAAGCAGACGGCTGTAGCCTGAAAACCACAGCTGGCAGCTTTACCGTGGTTGGGGATCCAATGTGGAGTTCACCCCAGGCTCTTTTTTTATAATTATTTTATAAATAATAATTACAAAAAAAAAAAAAAAGTAGGGTCCCCCCCCAAATTGGATCACCAGCCAAGGTAAAGCGGACAGCTGTGATCTGGTATTCTCAGGGTGCGAAGGTCCATAGTTATTGGTCCTTCACAGCCTAAAAATAGCAGGCCGCAGGTGCCCAAGAAGTGGCGCATCCACTAGATGCGCCAATCCTGGCGCTTCACCCCAGCTCATCCCGTGCCCTGGTGCAGTGGCAAACGGGGTAAAAAATGGGGTTGATACTAGCTGTACGGTCACCTGACATCAAGCCCAGCAGTTTGTGATGTCATGGCGTCTATCACATACCCGACATCACAAACTGTCAGTACTAACAAAACAAATAGACAAAAAAAATGTATTTGAAAAAACACTTCCCAAAACATTCCCTCTTTCACCAATTTATTGTAAGGAAAAAAAAATAAGGGGGTCCCACGATGACTCTGGACCGTCTAGAATATGGGGGGGGGGGGGACACGCTCAGGGAACGTATCCTCCATTTTCTAGGAGTTGAGAACCTCCATGTGAGGAGTGTGGGTGCAATGAATCTGCACCCACTGTCCCAGGGTCCAAAGCAGCAGAGTCCATGTCATAAGTGTTGCTACCAAAGCTGCAATGCCCTGCTCATGAGGTAAGGGCATGCCTAATCAGAAGAACTATTCTACATTTCCAAATATTGGTATTTGCTGATATTATTGCTATTCCACCTACTATATATTGGGGATCAGATCTTGGAGATGGAATACCTCTTTAAGTCCAGTTATCCAGCTGAATGAATACTAAACAACAGAGTTCGCTATTCAGACATGTTTTCTTGTGGCGTATAACAGACTCATGTTTGGTAGTTGTTCAGCAGGGCAACTATCAAAGCAAATCCCTCCATTTGGAAATGTAGTATAGCTCTCCTGATCAACTATGTTCCTTACCTCATGAGCAGGGCACTGCAGTAGCTTACAGATGCATGGTTACCACCACTCACTGTGTCTTAACACAGGAAGCTGAGCTGACAGCCGCTCTCTGTGCATGCGGCAGCGTCTATTGTGAAGGAGAGGGCCGCGGGGGATCAACGCTGCACAGGTACCGTGGGACACCGGGGAACACCGGTGGGGTTATAGGGGGTGACCTGGCAGGGCCTGGGGAGGAGTTTTCTGTCGCATATGTCATGGCACATGCGACAGAAATCAGAGGAGTAAAGTGAATGCGGCCGGCGCGCTGCTGTGCGCGTGGCCATCTTGGATTTCCTGGAGGGGGTCGGGGGGGCACTTTGGCGACACCGGGGGACCGGGGGAGGAGATTTATCTCCCATCTGCCATCTGACATGTTTGTTCATGCCAGATGGGAGATAAATAATTTTTTACCGGTGCTGTCATTTACTGTAACGTGATCATCGGTATACGGTGTATACCGGTGATCACGTGAGCGGGGACCGGAAAAAAACGGCCTGAATCATGATCTCCAGGGGTCTCAGCTACCCCCTGAAACCCCAGAGATTTTCTGACGCTGGGGGGCGCTATTCACTTATTTTTGCCTGCTGTTTATAAACAGCAGATCAGAATAAGGCTTCATTCACACGACCGATCCGTTTTTGCGGTCCACAAAAAACGTTCCGTTTTTTTCAAGGGTGCATCCGTGTGGCATCCGTTTCCGTTCCGTATACGGTCCGTATGTCATCAGTTTGTTATCCGTGTGCCTTCCGTTTTTTTTTGCGTACTGCAAAAAAACTGAAGGAGGGAAAATACATAAATTTACCCAGGATCCATAGCTTCAACCTACATGAGGCGGTCACATGTTCACTCCAGTGCCATTTTCTACTGCTTTTCACAGCGTAGAGCGCTCTGGTTATTGTCTTGTGCTTGTACACGTCATATCAGTCTTTTCTGTCATTATAATGGCAGAAAGACACAATGTCCCACTCTCCTGCATTTTGTAATTTTGCACCCTTTGGTGCCTTTCATGTGGCACTAAGGGGTGCTTAGCCTTGTATTTACCAAAAAAAAAAATAAATTAAAAAAAAAAAAATGACGTGGGGCTCCCCCTATTTTTGATAGCCAGCTAGGGTAAAGCAGACGGCTGCAGCCTGCAGACCACAGCTGGCAGCTTCACCTTGGCTGGTAATCCAAAACTGAAGGCACCCCACGCTGTTATTTTAAATTAAATAAATAATTAAAAAAAAACAAAAAAAACACATGGGGTCCCCACAAAATTGGATCACCAGCCAAGGTAAAGCGGACAGCTGGGGTCTGATATTCTCAGACTTGGGAGGTCCATGGTTATTGGACTCTCTCCAGCCTAAAAATAGCAGGCCGCAGCCGCCCCAGAAGTGGCGTATCCATTAGATGCGCCGATCCTGGTGCTTCGCCCCAGTTCATCCCGTTGCCCTGGTGCAGTGGCAAACGGGGTAATATATGGGGTTAATACAAGATGTGTAATGTCACCTGGCATCAAGCCCTGGGGTTTGTGAGGTCAGGCGTCTATCAGATACCAAACATCACCAACCCAGTCAGTAATTAAAAAAAAAAATAGACAAACATTTTTATTTGAAAAAACACTCCCCAACACATTCCCTCTTTCACCAATTTATTAGAAAGAAAAACAAATCCAGGTCTGCTGTAATCCAAGGGGTTCCCATGACGATCCATACCATAGTCACTGTCCCAGTCAATGAAGGACAGAATGTTCCCCATTGGCTGGGAGAGCAATGCAGTGACCTGAGCTAACATCAATAGGTCAGCCGAGGTCACTGCAGGGCATGACAAGTGCTGCTGTCAGGAGCGAGGTACATTACCTGCGGTGACTATCTCCTGCACTGCTGATAGCAGAGCTGTCAATGACTTCAATGACCGCCGCATTCACAGCAAAGTATCGCGGGAGCCTGTGACATCACCGCTAGTCACAGTCTTGGGTCGGCAGAGAGAGGAAATGTGAAGCGGCAGCCATGGAGGACAGTGACAGCGCTGAGGTCGGGAGGGCAGGACTTCATCACCGCATGTAAGCTAAGCGGGGTCATGTGTGCGGAGTGTGAGGTGGGTGGAGCCTAGCGGGGCCATGTGTGCGGGCGGCGAAGTGCGAAGTGGGTGGAGACTAGCGGGGCCATGTGGCGCTGAGGACGTCAGTGCCGGGGACTGCATGGCTGGGGACAGGTGAGTGTGTGTGTATATGCCGCGTGTAGGAGGGGGCGGAGCCCAGCGGGGAAGTGTCGGCTCCCTGCACACATAACCAGGGTAAATATCGGGTTACCAAGCAAAGCGCTAAGCTTGGATACCCGATATTTATCTTGGTTACCAGCTTACGCAGGCTGCCAGTGATGGCTCCGTGCACACTATAGCTGTAAAAAGCCCTGCTTTTGGTGAT
The DNA here is from genome assembly GCF_048569485.1 of Anomaloglossus baeobatrachus. Lineage (NCBI taxonomy): Eukaryota > Metazoa > Chordata > Amphibia > Anura > Aromobatidae > Anomaloglossus > Anomaloglossus baeobatrachus. The sequence goes on along the minus strand of NC_134355.1, from coordinate 434,555,600 downwards.
CGAGCCTTTCTCGAACGTAACTCGAACTGTCGAGCTTTTAGCAAAAAGCTCGAGTTCGATCTCGAGCACCCCCCAAAATCACTTTAACATCGCTCATCTCTACTGTTGAGCCCTTCACCACAGAAGAGAATATTAAGTCTTTGCATTAAAAGAGTAATGTTAGGTTTAAAACATCAGAGCACATTCTGTATTTCTGCAGGGAAACACTTCAATGTACACTCAAACTTGTCCATAGCTATTAATAGCCAAACAAGTAGCAACAGTTAAATGAAAAATACTGCAAAATCATATCAGAAGGTCGAACTTCAATGTTAACCTGACCTCAGGTGGGGTCACTGAGTTTAATGAAGCTGTGGGCTGCCATTAACCCCTTATTACCCCGATTGCCACCACACCAGTGCAATCGGGAAGAGCTGAGCAAAGTGCTGGGATTGTCGCATCTAATGGATGCAAAAATTCTGTGCGGCTGCAGGCTGCTATCTTTAGGCTGGGGGGCTCCCAATAACCATGGGTCTCCGCAGCCTGAGAATATGAGCCCCCAGTTGTTAGGCCTTATCATGGCTGGGTATCAAAATTGGGGTGGGGGGACCGCAGGCAGTTTTTTTTTTTAAAAAAAGCTGTATGTGGTTCCTCTTATTCTGATACACAGCCACGATAAGCGCACGGCTGGGGGCTGCTACCTGTAGCCATGGGCTTTATCTGTACTGGGTATAATAATATGGGGGGAGCCTACGCCAATTTTTATTTATTTTTATATCACGATAGATGCGCATAGCGTCTGACTGGGAGCGTCAGACGCTGTCACACAGTGGGATGCATCTGATTGCAACCAATCACAGACGCCAGTGCGCATGGGAACCAGTGCAAATGCATGAAGGATAACGTGCAGCTCCGGAAGAGAATGAGCGGCCGCAGAAGCAGTGTACAGCCGCGCCAGAGCCTCGTTAAGTATAGTGCGCTTGCTCCTATCCCCCTATCCATTCTACCACCATTTGTAATGGCTGGATTTGGATTCTAATCCAGTGTCCAGCCTGATAACCGGGATCAATTCAAGGCCAGAACCAGAATTTTTTTTTTAATCCGGTTAGGTACACCGATCCCGGTTATCTGTGAGTCCACCCATCACTACAAATGAATTGTGATCAGTAAATTTAAGGAACAAATTTTAACTTTTCATATTTTATAATTCTAACAGAAATCATGCATGATAAATTCGTAACAGTGTGTAGCTCCTGATTAAAGACTCGTGATAGCTTGATGGAAAATACAATTTTTAGGGAATTTAAAATCTATACTGAGCGCATTGTCTCCAGATCTCAGCTAGTATGTTGGTTACCAATAAGTGCTTTATAAAAAAATACTAAAAAAGTAAATAATAGTAAAGAAGATTGAAACAGATTTAGTACTAAGCCCTTATCTGATGCTCAATTTACAGAACTGAAAAAAAAAAAATACGTCATGGAATAAAAAATGATCATATGCAATCACGAAAGGGTCTACAAATTCTGGTTTGGAACAGCTACTGGCTACAAAATGATGGAATCTTACCTGCATAGGTCTGGAGCACATATTGGTCAGAACCTCCTTGCGTGCTGTAGAATACTCATCTGCACCAAACTGATCATTCAAGCTTTTCTGTATAGAAAATGAAGATTGGAGAGAGTCAGTCACTCTAAAAATATTTTTTTTGCTGCTTAACCTCTGACTGTGCAATATATATAACAGACAATAACAGCCAACTAATTCAACATATTAAAACGAGGATTTGGGGTCGGTAAACCAAAGTTCCTACAATTAGGGCTCGACTAAGTATTTGTGTTCTTCCTTCAGTATTGGTTGACAATTTTTTACCCCAAATTCTTCAAAATGGTGCAACGTGGTTAAAAAACATTGTGCAAAATCAAAAATGCTCTTTTTTTTCAAAAATTTTGTAGCGCAACATCACATTTCACTAAATTTGAGCAAATATTTCAGACCTATTTAACATTCTTTATCGCCCTTTGTAAACACAAGTTATTACTTTTCTTTTATTCACTTTGGTCTAAGATTGACAAATCAAAATAATATTTGCAAAAGATGAGGATGTCCAGCTCTTCAGGCAAAAAAATCACGTCTTTATTTTATCGTGCAGACACAAAGAATGACATGACCAGCACAACGCGTTTCAGGTGAAAGCACTCACCCTTAATCATGATACTGGATAGACGGTGCTGCAAAGCTTATATGCAAATGCTAATCAATGTAACAGATGTTTAAATTACTTCAGCACCTTACATGCACGAAATAGGTTTTACCATGAAAAACATTACATACATATACAATTAAAAAACAATGATACAATACAATACAATACAATAAAGTACACATTTTTCAATGGTTTTCTGGATTTGAAGATATATACGTTTATAACCAAACCAGTTGCAGTGCGCCATTCAGTGTGTGCAGATATAACACCTTCAAGTTTAATGCACATTCATATGTGCCAGTATATCATATTTAAATAACTAAATCTGCACTCAACAAATAGTGCACACCGGAATGTTTTTACAAACATATTTACTCATGTATATCCCCATGTATATGCACACATATTGCCCTTCTATGTATGTGCTCAGTTGTCATACTATATAAAGCTTTTAAGTTCCGACATGGACATCTATATTATGTGGATTTTCCTGCACTTCGGAGTACCTAAATGCTTATATATGAACTCAAATGGATTTATATACTTTGAAAGAAGCCTCATTTTTTGTTGTCAAAAGTTTATTTTAATTATTTAAAAAAAAAATAAAAAATTTGAAAAACTTTTTTTATTTTTTTGGTTAAATTATTATTTAAACTATGCTTCAATGAAAGAAACACATAGTTATTCTATATTATGGTAGAACACAAAGCGCCATGTTGAATGTAACGCAATATAACCGCACAAGTCACAGATGGTGTAAATTTGGTGTGAATTAAAAACGCAAGTAGGAGTTTTGGCTATGTATGCATGCACACTGCTTCTATATTAGTACTCGATTTATATTGTGTGGGGGCTGTTAAGTTTGAACTAGAAGATTTAATATCTGTGTTATATAAGTTTCATCCTACTCAGGAAAAATTTTTATCAATTGATGTCTATGAAACATGCTTTAATAAATTTATATGCTTGAAAAGAAATACCACAGCCAAATATATAATGAGCTGACCTTCAGCTTTAACATTAGGGGTTAAACTGCAACAATTGTTCCAAGGGGCTAAAACACACCCTGTAGTTAGCACTTGTGTGAAAAAAAAAAAAAAATCCTTTTTTTTTTTTTCCTTTTTCTTTTTGAAAAAAACCTTTTTTTGTTTTCTTGGTTAAATTGTTATTTAAACTATGCTTCGATGAAAGAAACACATTATTATTCTATATTATGGTAGAACACAAAGCGCCATATTGAATGCAACGCAATATAACCGCATAAGTCGCAGATGGTATAAATTTGGTGTGAATTAAAAACACAAGTCAGAGTTTTGGCTATGTATACATGCACACTGCCTTTCTATATTAGTGCTCGATTTATATTGTGTGGGGGCTGTTAGGTTTAAACTAGAAGGTTTGATATCTGTTATATAAGTTTCATCCTACTCAGGAAAAATTTAATAATTGATGTCTGTGAAACATGCTTTGATAAATTTATATGCTTGAAAAGAAATACCACAGCCAAATATATAATGAGCTGACCTTCAGCTTTAACATTAGGGGTTAAACTACAACAATTGTTCCAAAGAGGCTAAAACACACCCTGCAGTTAGCATTTGTTGCAACCACACAGAGGGAGCCAAGTATCTCCAACAATGAGGGAAAAAATTTTTTTTTCAGGCAACAACTAAATAAGTGTGACGCCTATAGCCACATAAATCGCAAGTGGTGTAAATTAAAAACGCACGTTACAACTTTGGCTGTGGGTTCTTGAATTATAACATAATCATTGGTGTATATTTGTTTCCCCTTTAATTTTTGAAGCCAATATACCAATGTTATAACAATATGGCAATGGATTTATTGGGCACAAGATTGTTTTTCCCACCCACCAAAAGCAGTGCAAGACAAGGCTTTAGTTTTTATCACCTAATAGAAAATCATGAGATCCCTGCGGAGATTCAAACCACAGGGAAAGGTGGTTTTTAATTTGAATATCCACCAGGCCTCTCTCTTACGCAAAAGTTTTTCCATGTTACCCCCTCTATGCGACTTTTGTATTT